>NW_026624136.1:130694-156095 GCF_030028575.1 Malurus melanocephalus
CGGCGGTGTCCGGCGGCCGCCCGAGGGGGCGGCTCGGGCCGCGGCGCTGGCGGGGGAGCGGGAGCGGCGGCAGCCGCGCCGCTGTGATGAGTCATGCGAAGGCAGCCAGACGCGTAGGTTCCTCACAGGAACCCGGAGGAAACCTGAGCGCACATCGCCTGTTACCTAATGCCTGCCTCCTTCGGGGCTTCCCTGGAGCTTCCGCCGCCGCCGCCGGCGCCTCCGCGGCTGCCGGAGGGTGCGCGGGGCGCGGCCCGGGCTCACCCCGCCGTGAGGGGACGCCGCTGTCCCGCCGAGCCGCGGCCCGGGCCGGGGCCGGGAGCAGCCTCGGAGAGCGGGTTTGACATCGGAGCGTGTTTGCGTGAGGGGAAGTGGCCGTGAAAAAGGAAGAGGGTAGGTTTAGTTTAAGCGTTAGGAAGGAATTYTTCCTTTTTGAGGGTGGGGAGGTCCTGGTACAGGTTGCCCAGAGAAGCTGTGGCTGCCCCATTCTTGACAGTGCCCAAGGCCAGGTTGGATGGAGCTCTGAACACTCAGGTTCAGTGGAAGGTGACCCTGCCCGTGGCAGGGGTTGGAATTGATGATCTTTAAGGTCTCTTCCAACCCAAACCATTCCATGATCCTATGATAAATTGTGCATTACACAATATCTACACATTCCGTATTCTGGCTAAGGAGAACTCATGAGAAGCTGAAGATGTTACACCAACCCAAAACTTAAAAGACAACCCATCAGTGGGAGACAAACTACAGTTAAAATTCTCTTGCTGTCTAATAAATGTCTTTCATTTTGGCTTGTTTTATTCACTGCTGCTGGAAAGCTATTTTCAGAGCTATCAGGTCCATAAATACCAATAATGAACAGGTATAATTGCCACACATTTAAAATACCTTGTACACATGGGAGGGAATGATATCCTTAATGTCAGATATACAGTGAAAAATGACCACAGATCACAGATCACAAGCCTTACATGCAGAAATATCCTCAAATTTTTATATCTTGTAACAAGGACAATATCTTGCTGAAACCTGTTGTTCTCTGCATTGTAGTAATTACCTCTGCATGTCARGTGCTCCTGTAAATCTGTCTTCTGTTTGGTGAATTATTTTAGAGCCAAACTAATTTTAGAATATTTCCGGCAACTGCATCGACTGATCATATTGCAATCTTGTGAATATGTAAAAGCCCTGAGAGTTAAAAATGTGATTGTCACAGTTAGTCTTACTCTTTCACAGCCGACAGTGACAGAAAATCGCATTGCTTCTCATGGAAGATTATCTCTAAGCAATATTTTTCTTTATACCATTTCTATATTTTCAATTTAACACTCATTTATTCAGGGAATACCAGGTGGGTTTGAAGGGTAAGAAACATTGAAGGGCAAGAAACATTGCAGTTCTTTTTTGAGCAGAGAGCTCCCAGTTGCAGCTGACGATGTCATTGCTGGATTTTGTTTTTTATTTTTTTAGGTTTGTGTGTTCTGCATCATCAGTGAGTCACAAGCCCCGGGAGGATGCATATCAATGCAAGTATCACAAAGCAGTTTTAACTTCATGATTAGGGTTGTTTTTCACTATGAAACCAGAGGCAGTTGGAGTTTCTAAGAAACTATAATCCAGATAATCTTGGCGTAATATGATCTGAATTCTAAATTTTCCTATTATTACAATGTCTTAGGGAAGAAACAGCTAATTCAAGGAGATGCAAGATCAGCTTCATGTTGTGTGACAAACAGTAATTAAAATTATCTAAGAAGATAYAAGAAAGCATTTAGGTAGCCTTTTTTCTAAAATTTTTGTTAATTTTATGTATTTTTGATTGTTTAGAACAGCACAGAAGAGTATCTGGTAGTAATACCTACTCTGTTTCATCTTGAAATGTTAAAGTTACCAGATGCCCTTGATTCATCTTGGCAGTCCCCATGTGCTTTTCATCATTTGTCTCGTGGCAGAAGACACTAATTAAAACGAAATAGAGTAGAACTCCACGCTCAGGACACTTTGTCAACTTTTGGCACCAYGGTCAAGTCGGGATTGTTTTGCTGTGATATTAAATTGAGAGCTGATGGCTCCAAGCCATGCTGACATTTGTTTCTGGGAGGGAAAGGTGGAAAACCATTCCCATTAAGCTGGAACGTGGAGCATACGCTCGCTGTGGGTGGTGTGGCTGAGCCAGGCAGGAGGAACCTGCTGGCCCTGCTCTCTGTGGGGCCACCGGGGTGGGCAAATCCCACAGAAGGAGCCACCCTGCTCCTCAGTGCTGCCCAGAAAAGGAAGCTCTGAGCACAATGTGCTACCCGCTGATCCCGCCGAGCGTGTGCTTGGTGCTGTTACGAAATGTTTGGAGTGTTCAGGAACTCTGGGAGCTAAATTTAGAATGCCTGGCTGCACTCTGGAGATCGTTGGGTAGCAGCACTCTGGAGATCGTTGGGTAGCAGCACTGTGGATGGTTCCTATGGGGTGAGGGGAGGTGGATGGAATAAACTTACAGTTCACAGCATTCTGAGTCTGAGATTGTTGCAATCATATGGAGGATGAGGCTTGCACCTGACTTGAGAGGGAAACACAGATGCGTGTATTCTTTTKGGCTTAATCATGTTGATTTTTTTTTAAAAAAGAACTTTTTACACTGTTATTTTKGAAAAAAATCTGTTTTATTTTAGCCTTAAAATGATGCCTTTCTCTTTCTCATTTGCTGTTGAGAAATAAGCAGGGTTTGAACAGGCCTTGGGGACGTGGCCTSAATTGTATGGAGGGCAAACAGAAGTGCTTTTTAATTTTTTGTAACCTTTGGAAGTGACTCCTCCGGGCTGAGACACAGAAGACACGAAGGTTCATGAAAAATGCTTTGACAATACTTAATTTACCTGTGATATATGATCTGATACCATACAAATGAGTTTAATGGGAAAATCCAATGGTAAAAGCCTCTTCAGAGTAGAGCTTCTTTCTTTAAAAAGTAGGGCTTTTGCTGTAAACCTGAATTAATTTTAGCAGCTATATTCAGTTTTAATAATTCCAGTTGCTTAAGACTGAAGGCAGCAAGAACTTGTAAGGARCACAGCAAGAAGGCTTTTGTTGACAGAGTCAACATCCATCAAGCTCCAGTTCATTTTCTTAGGTTCAGTCTGTTCCACTGCAGTTTGAAAAAGCTGAGTAACTTCTGTCACCACAGAAGTTTTACTGACTTCTTCACCATAATAAATACTGCATTGGGGTGTTCCTAAACACCAAAGTCCTTCTCTCCTTTTCTTTCTCTTGCTATTTTTTTCAAAGTTTTTGAGGTCAAGTCAGCTTTTCCAGATTAATAGTCAAAGATTATTCTRAAATATCCCCCATCCATTGCAAAACACAGGATTTCAGGCCTGAATCCCACTTCCAGCTGTCATGGAAATTTCCAGTGCCATTCCAAAGGAAAATTCCATTTTCAGCCCTCCATTCAGACCCGTGTTTAGCAAAGGGTGTGCTCTGAATTGGTGAGGAAGAGGATATAAAGCCTGAAACCCACTTTTGCTYGGAGGAGGCAATACCARGCAGTATCCCWCTCAAATCYCACCATTGCTCTCATTKAGGTTTTTAACATCTTCCCTTTTGSACAGTGGAGCATGAAGTTCATCCTAAAGCAAGAACAAAGTTTAAGTTGAGTTCCTAATTGGGATTTAAAATAAATCGTGTTGATTCTTCCACAGACTTACTTTATCTTCATCTCACTGCAGATTGGATTCTTGGTTCTGTGATATCCTGCTCCAATCACAAGACCTTGGATTTTACAGACACTTACTTAGAACTGTCTCTTAAAAAATAATTAAAAATCACTCACTTCCATGAATATCAGAAACCAACCACTATTGTGAGCTTTGTTTTTGTAATTTATGTGCTATAAGATGCAGATAAAATAGAATGGTGGGACTCACAGTCTTGAAAGAATGTAYGCAGTTGATTCTAACTTCTTTCAGCAGCCTCAAACCCTGTGATACAGCCACAGAAACTTGTGCTCATTTTACAAATTAATGAATGAATAACTTTTAAAGAGATAGATTTATGTGATGTACCACATTTACTATCAAAAGTGTAGTAAGCAGTAAGCTTGTCTAGTAAAAAACAGAAGTGTTACAATCTCATATTGACATGCTGCACTTCATAGACATTATTTTCTTTCTAAGGAGACAACTTGTTCTTTAGCCCAAAACATTTTATTTTAGTAACATATATGATACAAAAAGAATTACTAAGTAAGTGTWGTTGTAACTGTGTTGCTAAAATAACAGCAGTTCACGCTAAATAAATTAAGGGTATTAGAAGGATATGTGTCATAAATTTAAACCTCCAAAATAATGCAAACTGAGCAAGTATTCAAAGAGCGTATTTGTGGCCTTTGATAAAAACATCCAGACCCAATTAGAACCCTTTATTGAGGTCTAGAAAGTTTCTTTTTTACTTTCTTATATATGTTACTAAATATTTTAAACATTCCCCCTTCTCATTGTTTGAAACTGAAATGTGATTTTTAAATTTTTTTTAATATCTTGATGCTTCTTTGGCTCCATTTAAATCAATGGCAAGTAATTCTTGTAATAAAATGAGCAGCATTAGCTGTAATTTGTGAAGGATGACTTAGTAAAATACCGACTTTTCTATGCATTCTTTTGGCACATAATCTAACATTTTTACTGCTTGTGTAATGATGGAACTATTGGTTTTAATGCCATTTATTATTTCAATAGATAGAGTTAAAACTGCGTAGAGCTTAGCCTCTCTAATGGATAGATAGTGGATATTGTAGGAATATGTCTTGCTTGTGGGAAGTGAGACAGGAGCTGACAGTTTAACAGTGGGTGCATTTGTGGGTGAAATTCAGTACTGGGAAAGGGGCCAGTTCCCGGTGATTTCATTCTTCAGGATAGAACATTAATGCAGGCATCTTGCTCTAGCCAAGGGAAGTAACTCCCCTGACCCTAATCATCCCAAATGAGTCCATGGCCAGCAGCCACAAGACATTGAGTGCCCAGCCTGGGGAGCTGGGCAGAGGGAAGCCCAGGAGCAGGGAGCAGCTGGCACTGGTTCCTGCAGCCAAGGGGCTGGTGCGGAGGAGGGCTGGCCAGGCTGCTCCAGGACACTGCCAGCTCCACATTCCCCTGCAGCCAGGCTCCCTGGGTGAGCTCTTAGCGGGCCCTTGTRCTTGAGCTGCTTTGGGAACACGGGCTGACCTCCCTGGGTCTCATCCTGTTTAAAAAGTGTTATTTTCCTTATGTGCTCTGCTGTAATATTTGTGTTACTGCCATGACAGCGCTCTGTTTATTCCATTTCCCTCAAGGACAAGAAAGCATCAAACCATACTTCAAAACTTACCAYATGTATTTCATGTAAAATGAATATGATAAAACAGTATAACACATCTTAATGTGCCTTCCTAAAGAATTATTACCCTGAGCATGGTAAAGACAGTTTCTTTTCAGAAGCTGGAGCACAAAGACTTGCCCTTCCAACTTTCCTATCTTCTTTTGTTCAGGAAAAAGGTGTGGCTCAAAAGCAGGCAGTAAGGATTTCACCTTTGCTGTTAATCCATCAAATACCTGAGAATAAATCTGATTCTAAATTTAGTCCCCCCATAAAATAACTAAAGGAACAGGAACTGAAATACAGCAGGAAAATGGTTTGTTATATTTCAAATGTACTTTTCTCATCTCTGTCTTCAACACTCAGGTTAGTGGCCATAGCTCCTTTCCACGTGAATCAATCACTTTGTGATTGACTTTAATAGGAGGTTGATTTCCTACCCTGAACCTTTGGATCGCCAGTTAAGCTATTTCTTCTCCATGTTTCCTTAAATTTACTCTTGTTAGAGGCTGGTTCCTCAGTATTTCATAATGGAAAAGGTGCAGAACACATCAAATCAGGAAGAAATAAACTGTTATTTTCCCAGTCCAAACCACAGAGTTTCAAAGCAGGACTCAGGGCTTGAGAATTATCCTGTGACCGCAGTGTTTGTCTGTTGCCAAGGCCTGTGGTGGGATCTGGAGTCTTGTTGTGGTGACAAARTAAGTTCCTCCACCACAAGTAAATGTCGTCCCCACAAAATGGAATAATTTCAAACTCAGCATGACAGCTAAAGCCCTTGGCTTTCAGCAGACTGGGACTTAAGCAGCAAATCAAACAACCCATTTTCTTTTTGATGCAGTGCCATGAGGTTGGATAGTTAGAATCTTACTTTTTGTGCAATAATAAAATTCTCTGCCCCTTGCTGTTGGGCACTGATGCTGTGACGTGCATGAGAATTCCAGGCACATGTGGAAAAAAATCAACTTGCCATGGAAGATTTACTGGTGAGGCAACGGTCAAATTTTTTCTCTCTGCAATTCTGAGCCTGGAACAGCTTCCTTGTCTCCAGCAGATGAGAATGAAATCTGGCTCATTTAATCTAATTTTGTCTCCGCCAACAGATCCTTCTCTCAGTTCTGGTCTTGCAGAGCTGATTTTTATAATAGCTTCAATAGGAAAAAAAGAGAYAAAAATTAAAAAATCTCAGCATAGAGAGCCTCCAATGTTTCCTCTGGACATTTTGTAACTCCCACTGTTAACCAGTAACTGTGCATCTTTTTTATTTGAATAATGATGCCCATAACACTGGAAGCTCTAACATTTACTCAGCCAAAACCATTTATCTTGTTATAACAGGATCAGCATCTCAGCTGGGGCTTCTGGATGCTACTCTACTACAAACAAAATTAAAACCACAGTCAGCTGAAATTAATAGTATATGGGAGCCACACTGTTACTCTCCTCACGCATGGAAGGACGTGTGGAGGGTGTTAAATCCCAGCACAACGCATTGAGAGAAATGGATTTTTCCATAATTACCAAACCCCTTAGATAGCAGCTATCACCGGCAACCAGCAGAGCTCCTGAAAATATTGCTCCAACATTCCTAATGGATGGTTTTCCTTGTGGCTACGTAGGCATGAGCTCGGTGCCAGCTCCCCCCTCCTCCTGCACTGCAATACGTAGGAAGCTTTTATTCCCAAACGGGAGCGTTTGCTTGCTGACATCACATGCGGTAGGATCCTTTTGTTTGCCTGTGTCTCCTGCATTGAAATGTTTGTCTGAGTCACAGATCCCGCTGCCTGCCTTCCCCTATGTCATGCTGCTTGCTTCAGAGCTCTTCCCTGACTCACAGTTTTTAAATTTTGACACAGCCCAGTTTGCTGCATGGCAACTCAATACTTTTGCCTTTAATATTTTATTATGTAATTTTTATCTAAACCCTATAATGATGCAAAAACCACTGCTTTTTAATTTTTTTTTTTGCAGCCTTTTCTGAATAGAGAGATTTTATGACTCAGATTCAGCACTGAATTTCGTTTCAAGGCAAAGTCAGTTTAGTGTATACTAAATTAAAAATTTAAGATAGTGACTCCCACAACTTGAATTCTCCATTTAGCTGCTGGCTGAGTTTCCTCAGCTCTAACGTTACCGAGTGCTCTGCCAAAAGGGGTCATCTCTGTGCATGTGTACAAACACTTCTCATAATTGAAGTAATTACTATTTTGCAGTGCAGCACCTTTCTTCTCCTCTAATAATCTTCTCGATTTGTTTTCTCTTAATAAAAAGAGGACAAAAAGCTGCTGTGCTTTCAGTGTACATTCATTCTCTGGGTTTAGACTCTGGAGCTGCTGATATTGCTGGTGCCTAAGTCTGGGTTTCCTCTTTATTACAGCCACGAACAAAAGAGATCATGATTACAGCATGAAATGAAATGAAATGAAGAACATGGAAGTCAGGGCTATGCAGCAGTTCAGTTCAAGCCTGAGTCATGGTAAAATATTCCCATTTACTGAGACAGGAATATAAAATTATCATGCTGGATTAAATCTTTTGTCCTTCAGATCCACTCTTTCATCTRTGTTGTTGCCACTACAGGATAAATGAGAAGTTCAAAGCAGAGCTTTGATTGTCCTTGACCAAGGACTTTGCGGCAGGTGAGGGCTAAAGCCCCACTCTGGTGTAGCTCTGAAAGCTGCATTTCTCTTCCAGCATCCAGTGCCTGTGTCCTGCTCTGAGCCTGTGGTGAGCACAGAGCTGCTTCCAACCTCCTTAAAATTCAGGTACACACAAAGCCAGATGACTGATCCACATGCCTGTCATTAAATGTGCTGTGCTCTCGTTTCATTGTCGTTTTACACAGTGTGAAAAGATGTGGTTATAGCCCCACACAGACCCCCCCCCAAAACCCCCAAACAAAACAACAAAAACCCCACCAAAGCTGAAGCCACTGTTATAGAAAACATAGATTTTTATTATAAAAGTAAAATTATGCCATACACAAAGCAATCTGCTGCCACAGAATTTTATACATTGCAGTCTTAATGTTAAAACAACGTCCAGAGCARGAATTGGAGAGTCTCTCAGGCTGCCTTTGGCTGCACGTTCACCCTGCCACTGCTCTCCAGCAGGTTTTTAACATCCACTTTGGAATCACTGCTGCTTCTCCTCTGTCCGTGGCCGTTTGCGAGGGTTCATCTCAGTCCCTTCTGCGCTGTGAGTGACAGCTGGAGGCTGCACATCTCGGAAGCCATGGGACTGGAAGATGCAAGGAAAATCATGTGCTAAGGCTTGTAGGGATATAAAGCTATGAGTAACCAKTTCCCAGAAGATCAGAATGAGGGATGCTGCTGCCATTTATTTTGGATGAGAAGCCACAGAATGTTTATAGACCCGGTTAAGTTCAGCACTGCAAACTTTTCAATACATGTGCCAACTAATGCCTCCTCAATTTGTTTTTTAAAGATATTTTCACCAGCCAGGCTATCACTTTCATTTTACTGCTTATCACCCCTATGGCTATGAAAAACTGCTTCTCTGTAAATTAACTTATGTTGCTTATTTAAATAAATCAAAAGACAAATCCATCAGCTCCCACAGAAGCAAGGAGAYGACTGGATTAATTGCCTCAGTCATTTTCAGAAACAAAACTGTGAATTTCTACAACCTAGGATATTTTTGTTCYGTGTACCTACTTAATGAACTGAAAACATCAATGAGACATTGTAAGAGAACAGCAGAGCTGAATCTGTCTCTAGACTGCAAAGACTGTTCCAGCATAGTAATTTATGGGACACAATGGGATGAAAACCTTTGACTGCCAAAAACTAAATGTAGAAGTGAAAACTACATGCTGCTACTCAGGAGAGTGCTTGAAGTGATCTATCTGGCCTAGCACCACTCATATTTTCTGTTACTGTAGCTCACAATTTAATTTTTAACCATTTTAAAATATGAAAGATCTCAAAGTCAGTTAGTTAAACATGTCATGGATGCAGATGGAGATGATGAGATGTTGTGTAAAGCCTGCAACTGTCTGAATTCCCATCTCCAGACAAATTCTGTGCAGAGAGCRCTGTTGACAGCTCAGTGAAGAATTTTAGTGCAGACTTTGAGAGGAAAAGGCATTAATCAGAACACAAAATTGCTCTGCTGATCCAAAATGCTCAGGTAGAGACAATGTGGGGACAAGAGCATTTCAGGAACACTGACATTTTAGGTTGGTGCAGTGTGAAAAAAGCAGGCAGAATTACCATCAGACGTGACTCTTCCCAAATGCCAGCGTGTCCCACACCAAGATCAATCCCAAACCCGAGCAAAATGTCTTCTTTAAGTCTCCCATCCCTCCATTGCTATTTCTGAATGCTTCACCTCACTCAACCCAGGGTTTTTGAAGGAACAAACAGCAAGAGGTGCCACAAGGGCAGGATCTGTGCATCCCCCTCTGCTATTTATAAGCAACTCAAGTGTTATTCTAAAGAGCATAATGGGGAATCTTCAAGTTTAATGTTTCACTGCATCTAATCTCTGCCATTTCCCTGAGGCACAAAGGTGGATATGTAGCCAAGTATCCACTTAATCCAGAATGCTGACTCCCAGTGAAAGCATTCCAAGGGTTATAAAGGCCAGAACATAAARTAGGCTGCCCAGGATGGATGTCTCACACTTGGATCCAGGCAGGCACCTTGAAAATACAAGAATTTAGTGTATATTTGTGAGCTTGGTAGTGGTTTTGAGATGGTGAGGAGGTGACTGCTGGAACCAAGGACAAAGCTCAGTCTCCTGTCATTTTGAATTGTTCCTTCATGTCCTGGGAATTTACACCCTGTGGAGCAAGACTGGCAAAGGTGGATGGYTTTATCACCTGAGCAGTGCTCCCATTGCTGGCCTGGCAGACCCTCCACAGCTCAGGGAAACACAGTTCCTACCCAGAATTTAGATCCTGGGTCTCTGTCTTTCACTATGAAATAATCAGGTCACATTCCTGGGAAACTCAGGTGAATCAGCTGAGCTACTTACTCCCTTGTGCATAAATCAATTTCCATTTCTATACTCCACATTTGAGAATGAATCCTTATCAGCTTGTGGGAGAAAGKATTTCATGGGAGAGGAGTTCCACAGCCCCCTCAGAGTGGTGACTGACTCCARTGTGCTGGAAAGGACAGGGATAAAAAAAACCCCAGAGCTCAGTCATGAATTTACACATTTCATCAGCTCATGGGCACTGAAGAGCCATTTTGCCAATGGCACCAAAGCACCTCATTTGCACATTTCTGATTCCTAAGGAATTAATTAATTTTTTTAATTTTTTTTTTGGTATGCTGGTTATACACAAATCTGACTTGGAAACACTGGACATGTRCTGACATCTTCCAGTTTAACTATGGAATGAGAAATGATAACAACAGACTGTTATCAGACCTGAATTTCATGAAAGAGATGGGGATAATACATTTTTTACTTAAAGAAACCATCTGCTGAAGCAGTTCATCAGGATTAAGGGAAAAAACACAGGGATAATCTTAAATTTTAACTAATCTTTGATTAGGATTCGCTYTCAACTGTATTTCAAGATTGTGTGCATTCACACAGAAGAGAGCATAGCTGTTTTATGATGCTTATAAAACTGAAAGGAAAAGGCAATTAAACTGTCTGAGATAAAATCCATCTGTTTGTCAGCTGGAGAAAAAAAGGACTCACATCACATGATCCAAACAACCTTGGGATGTAGTCCCACTTCYCCTTCCAGTCTTTAAAAAAGTACATATTTGCAGTATTTCTTCTGTCCAGGTGAATACATTCAGGGACAGGGAAAAAAAAATCTGATTTCTGTTTGAAAGTTTGAAGATCCTATCTGATGGCAGCTTAAAATCTGCAGAAAATGCTATGGCAACGTGTTTCCATGAGGACACACAGCAAATAGTTATGGAATTGTACCTATGGATCTGACATGTGAGGATGCAAGARTTGAGTGGTGCTGTCTTTTTAAACCTAAATACAGCTTAGACAGCATCTCTTCTCATTAATATGTATCTAAGCACCCCACAATAGGAAATAATCACAGGATTTAACTAGGGATGAATAAGGACTCCAGCCATAAGCTGGAAGCTCYTTATATGATAGCAGCAGAAGAGAAAAATCTGTGTATATTGGCTGAGTGTAGGGTCAGTGTAGGATGGGGAGATAAATACAACGTGGGTTCTATCACCCATAAAGCAGAGATGGGGAAATACCTACAGAACAAAGCACTGGTGAGGAATCTGGAATATCAGGTTTAATTCTGCTCATCCTGATCCTAAAAAGATAAACTCAGCCAGAACAGATGTAAAGAGCCACCTGAGAAACAACGCCCTACCTGAGCAGGGAGAAAACAGATCAGGTCTCCCAAAATGAAGGCTCAGATGAGCTCATGGTAATTGTACTCAGGCCAAAAGTTAACATCGGGGCCAGACAAAATAAGCAGCAGCAGCAGCAGAACAGATGGGGACAGGCTGCCTGAAAGTCTGATCTGGAAATCAAAGTGTTTTAACTCTGAGAGGACAAAATGCTGGGTCACTTTTCTAAAGGGAAAAGGTGCAAATTATCCCTGGAAAATCTGGAGATATCCCAGTGTCACTGGTTCCCTTCAGAAGGCTGCTAAAAAGGAGCAAATTACCCCTAAATCTGGAGATATCCCAATGTTACTGGTTCCCTTCAGAAAGCCACTGAAAATGTGCAAATTACCCCTAAATCTGGAGATATCCCAATGTTACTGCTTCCCTTCAGAAGGCAGCTGAAAAGCAACACTAAGAGAGCAAAGACCTTTCTCAGATTTGCCTGAAAATTCCTTTACAGCTGACAGTGTGCTCCCATCTGTGAATCTCCATCCCCAAAGGAATACTCACCGTGATGTCATAGGGTATGGTGGACTCCTTCTGACTCGGTGATTTGTACAATGTGGCCAGCCTGGTGAAACAAAAAACAGATAATTCTGATTAATTAAKAACAGTAATAAAAATTCCAAATAGCTCAGTGACCAGACCCGAGTTTTCCACAGTACTAATGGAATTCTCACAGATGTATTTTCATATAGGTCATTTAAACTGTGGATTCCCATCCTTACATGACCTGTCAGCTCAAACACARTGCAGACCTACTAAAAAGAGTGAATGATTAATTAGCCTTGTTTCATCACAGTATTTGATGACATTTTTGGAACAATATTCATTATGAATTAATTCCAAATGTCACTTTCTTAAAATGCAAACAAAAAGGGTTTTGAGCACAACTCTTCCCTATTCCATTAATCATTTGTTCATTGACCTCTCAAAGCTGGGGGAGACCCTCAAGAACTCCAATACTTCCAGGGAGGCTTTTTCCAGAGATTTCACAAGCCTGTCAATATGACCCAGAGGCTGGAGATGTTCTATTTCTAAGCCTGCCCTTGTCAGTGACACACAGCACAACCTTGAGAAAATAGTTTCCYTTTTCTTTCTCCTCTGACACTTCCCTGATTTGGTGCATTTAGACTCTCAGCAATACGCCTTGATTTGTGTTCTGCAGTAAATGCTTGCGTGATATGGAGAGAAAAATTGTAAAGCAGCTCAAAAGCAAAGGTTTTTCAACCAGTGCCAGGGCTGCACCATGCCCACCTCCCCAAAACTCACCCTTACATAAGTCACTCTAGAAAGTGTTCTGCTCTCCGTAGCAAGACACCCTGCCAAAAATCCTGTTAATTATTTTCGGGGGGTTTTTTCCTCCCTGAGGTGCCATTCTATTAGAGAGCACGTAATTACAGCCTGAGGAACACTGCCACTTCATGTTAGCTACACAGGGAATTCCTCAGAACACTCAAGTGCTGGGTTATACTTGACAAAATTGCCCAAATCTGGAGCTGCAGAAGCCAGCCTTTCACAAGAGCTCAGCTGGAGCCTCTGACTCAACAGGATCTTTTCTCCCAGCAAAGAGAACCCTTAGAATTAAGCTCTGACATTTTCAGGAGAAGAGAGAAAGAAGGAGACAGGTATCAGAGTTGGCCAAAGCACATAAATTTTTTTTTAAAAGGCAAATGGATCCTCAAACACTCTTTGTGCCTTGATAACCTGACATAAAAACAACAAAACTACAATGGATCATCAGCTACAGGCAGCCTGTGAAAAAATAAGACAGCACTGAGCTATTTCTGCTGTTTCTGCAGGCCCCAGTCCACGTTAGCTGCAGATTTAGATCAGTAAATAAGCCATGTTTGTCTATCCTTGGCTTGTTTTCTGGAACTTCTATCTGCAGCCTTCCTAGAACTATTGCAGAAGAAAAWAAGTTMTTTTGAYATATAAAATTAACTTTTGTTCACTCTGCAATCATTATGTTGATGCAACTTGTCCTAAAAAGACTGTTAACTAATCAGTGATGTTAATTTAATTCCAAATTAAACAGCCTGCTGTAATCATTCTGCATTGCTTTCAAACTTGGAATTTCAAAACAAAACTCCCCAASAAAGTGTCACTGCATTTTTCTTTCAAATTCAACAAGCAAAACTCTGCACAACAACATTCCAGCAGCATTTTTGCTCGCTATTTGCAGAAGATTAGGGAATTGCCACGGCTCCTTAATCTCAAGCTGCTGCACGGTGATATTATATACAGGACAAACTAAACTGACCAGGAAAGAGAAATGTGAAGAGGGGAAAAAAGAACCAAAAAACAGAAGAGATCTCCTGGCAACAGACAGAATTTCACACTGTTTTGAGAAGGGTCAGCTCACCCTCCACAGCTCAGCCACCAGTGCAGCCCCTTGTGCCTCTCTRCAGGTCACCACAACCCAGAATTGCAAATCTCTCCAGTTTGGCAGGATCCTGCTGCATTCCAAAGCAAACAGGTCCTGTGGCTGCCCCTGAGGCTCAGGTCAGCAGGGCACAGCCTGTCCTGAGGGTCACTGTCTAGCTGGCTTCAAAGCCTTCTTTGGCATCTCTGGCTTTGGACTGACAGGGGATGAAAACATTGAAGCAAAAAAAAATTCTACTCAAATTCTACAGTGCCTGCAAGCAACCGTGGAGGAGTAGGAGGTTCTTCATAATGAGACTGTTGAAATTGCACCTCTTCAGAGTAGGGCATAAAAATCACCTTGTAACCCACCAGCTCAATGTTTGCACAGCATAAATTCACGTCAAAATGAGAAAAGTTTTGTTCCACTCCAAAACGCTCAAAAAAACCCCAACTTCTTGCAAAATGCAGATAGTAAAAGATACTTTCTACTTAGCCAACAAATCCTAAATCCTTGAGTCTGAATGACTGCCATTGGGATGTTACACTTTGATAAATCATGGCACTTCGTCAGAAAGAGCCCATCACGGTGGGGAGGAGGAACCTGACAGTTCAACCCACACTGTCCCAGCCCGAATGAGAAAATTCCTGAGCCTCAGGAGCCTGGCATGTGGCAGACCAAGGCCAGGAGCCACTATGGCCAGTTTGAAAAGATTCTCCACATTGTCATTCTATGGATTTTGCTCACATTTTCACTCACCTCTGACTGTTGTCCCAATGGAAGATTAAACGGACGGTGGCAGCGTGTCCCCAGCTTTCTCCTGAGGGACATAAAGCAACAGATCATTATCTCTTACACCAGCAGCAGCAGCAGCAGCAGCAAAATGAACTGAAATTAATCCTCAAAACCCCCCCATGGTTAAAACAAAATATGCCTTTCTTGCAGTGATGCATCACATCTTTTCCTTCACAACAGATTCATCAAGACAAGCAACAAGTTCTCCAGTCAGTGTGTTTTACAGAAATCTTGATGCAACACTTCCAGATTTGTAAAAAAAAATATGGATTCCTAATAAAGGACAGATACTACAAAAATCTTGAAAACAGAGGCAGCTTGAAGAAGAGATTTGTCTAATTACTACTGAAGAAGWCTGGTGAGGAGGTCTAAATCCTACTTCAGAACTGTGATATTCTGTCTCTCAGGCATAATTATGAGCAAACATCACTCCCTTTGGGATACCAGCTTTGGGAGAAAGTCAATGATTATTAAAGTATTAAGGACCCCTGAAGCAGTCTCCTGCTTCTGACAGCAAAATGCAAAATAACACAACCCAAAGCAAGGAKTGGGGAGGTGTGGTGGAAAGAGAGAAGGAGGTTTGGGTTGTTATCCTRTTCAGGGGCTCAATCCCATTGTTCCAGCTCACACCTGACCACAAGTCAATGTATGGACAGTTTTACTGGGTGTTCTTTCYTCTGTTTATCCCTGTCAGCAGCCCAAAGATGGATGGAATTTTAAACCAGCCAAGTCTCTCMTGTCCACCTGCTCTTTCCTGTCCATCCCTCCCTCATCTCTACCACATCTCCAGCCCTACGTGCCCCCTGTACTCTGCTATTTATTACAGAATAAAAAAATAATATCCCACTGTAATGAAGACCTAGACCCTCTGGGCATCTTGCCAGACCTTGCTCYGCTATATCTGAGTGGAGATTAAAGATTTTGGCTGTCAGATACRGCTCTGAGGCAGAGATCAAAACACTTTTTACAATGGCTACAAATTCCACACCAGCACGTTTCCAACTGCACTGAATACGAGTGAAAAATGCTACTGTAAAATGAGATTTTTCTCAGTTGAACTGCCTGTAGATTAATATTTGACCTCCTTTCTAAATATATTTAGTATAAATGTCTAGGAACACCCAGCTTAGCTAGTGGGAAAGAAAGCTGTCCCCTTCATAAAGCTCCTGACTTAATACCTTGCAGCATCTGTGCTTTTTCCTTTTTTCCTTTTTTTTTTTTTTTTTTTTTTTTTCCATAATTAAGATCTTCCCTTCTGCTCAGGAGCTGAGCAAGAGTTTAGAGATTAAGGTTCTCATGAAATCTTCGAAAAAGCTGTTTCTCAGGCTTACCAATCAATGGGGGAAAAAAACCTACTTAGTGCAGGCAATAGAATTGATTTTACCTGGGGGTTCCTTTGGCTCCAACAAACCATGAAGGAGCAGGAGGTTCTTCCACCTTTATGATGAAACTTTTGAAATATCTCTTCAGAGCAGGGCATTAAATCCACTTGCTTAAATATTTGGTACCAGTTGGTACAAAGTTGTATTTTTGGAAGGGTTAAAGCACTCAGTTTAACAATGCTGCGGTCACACTCAGTGGGGAGAGTCACAGTCAGCTCCACAGGAGGTCATGTCAAATTAATTGTTTGTGAAAGGAAATATGCACAGGACAATGCAGGATCTCTGTGAATTATAACCTCCCCTGAATGTCTTCACATTCTTCGCTGTCCCCATGACTCAATAAACACAACAGCTCCCAAACAATGCTGGCCAGTGAAAAAAGACAGGCCCTATTAGCTTTAATTGAGTTTGTAGCCAGAGAGGCTGCCAAAAATAATCCATCAGAGAGCAGGAGGCAAAACTGACAAAAAGGGTCAGATCCTGGCAGCTGGCTCTGCCTGCACAACTCCAAATTCCACATTCTTCACGTTCCTGCAGGACACGGGCTGTGTTTGTTCATTTTATTCTACATCTGTGCCAAAGGGTTTGGTGCCTGGGCAGACTCTGGGAACATCTTTGTCCTTGTCCTGTCCCCTTCTCCCTCTTCTCCAGAACAGGGGAATCATTTCTTAGCTCACAGAAAMTGAAGAATTTGTGCCCTTTAAATGAATCATAAAATAATGCAGAGCTACAGGCTGAAATAAGATTTAAATGCTGAACCTTTCCTTAATTTGTAGAAATCTCCACTTCAGAACTGTTTTATTTTCCCCTGTGACTGCAGCAGAAGGGCCTGGATGAGGTATCTGCTCATTACAGGGCAAAATTGAGCAGCCTGGAAAAAAACTCTTTAACCTGGCTCAGGGCAGGCTGTGCCTGAGGATCCCACACAGAACTTCCCTCTCCATCATAACTGCAGAGAATTCCAGTGATGCAGCAAATATGAAATGCCTCTGCAAATAATTAATGGAACATGTTCAAGGGTAATGGGAAAATAAACAATTTAAACTGCTTGGGAGAGGCAGTGAATGGTTCTCAGGGAATTTAGAAAATTGCAGCTTAGTTTGGGGGTATGCAACCATTAAGCTGTGTTCTTTTTTTGAGTGATTTAACCTTCTCCTCACCACATCCCTGCTGCAGATTTACTCCTCCCAGGTACATTTTTTGAATGATCATTCACAAGCCAATTTTGGTTTAAATTATTTGATTTATCACAGATTTGATAATTTAAATAGCTCGAGCTTACTTGGCCCACTTTTGGCAGAAAAAATAAAATCCAACAACCCTCTCACCCTGTGAGTCTCTGCAAACTGAAAATGTCATGACTTTTAAACATATTTATAACCTCTTTTCATAATTCTAACCAGAAGCCTAATATACATACCATGTTTTAATCTAGAATAAAATTTGAAAGCTGCTAATTATAATCACAAGGCTGCCATAGATCGGCACTACCATGGAGTTTCACAATGCCAGCAATTCCAGATGTTATTTTCACCATGGATTCTGCTACAGTGCAGAGATTCAGCAATTTCATTTGCTTKGTGCATAAAGCCAAAGGAAAGGAAGTCATAAATCAGTTTTCAATTCAAAGCTAAACACTTACCCAAAGCAGGTACCAACGTGGACTGGGTTTGTCCAATCCTTGTTGTCATTTGGTTTGTCAGAACCACCTGAAAGAGGAAACAGAAGCAAAGAGGTAAGAAAATCTCCTGGAAAAGCAGCATATTGGTGGGAGGGAAGAGAGGGAATTTTCAAAAAGCTTTTACTGATGAAGCAGTTCCTCAGGCAAAACTCTTGGCAACTGTGATGAAGCTCCTGTGTTAATGAGGAGAAAACTGTAAAGGTGCCTCATCTTTTCCAAACAAATTAAGACAACCCTGTAAAATCTATTTTTGGTTTGAATGGCAGATTTCTTTCATTCAAGACTTGAAAGCAACCTCAGTTTCTTCCTTCCCAAGGGAGGCAAACTCCACACCAATTGTTTATCCWCAACATTTGCCCTGAATGCTGTTTGGATCAGTGTTTAGCTGCATGTGACCTGCACTGGCCCTCCACGAGGAGCTCTCASTCACTGGGGGAAGTGAACTTGGTGGTGCTGCTCACAACGTGYATTAGCCTGGTGATTAAGTGAGTTTCTGTGCCTTGTAGTCTAAAAATGCACAAGTGGGTACAACACAAAGCAGAATGGAAGTGAACAGACAGAGCGGGGGAGTGTTTTCGCAGCCCCAATCACTCGTGGGAGGCTCACAGACAGTCTAGGTTAGATCCCTGGTAGAAGTGGGGGTGGGTGAGATAGAAAGAAGCCAGGAATATTAATCACAAAGTTCATTAAAAATGAAAAATTGTACCCATCCTAGACCCTAGAGAGTTCCATTGTTTGACAGGCTCAGCGGATTCTTGCTTGAGCAGTTCAGAAAAAGTGTGTGAGAGCAAACAATTCCACTGAGCACACCCTGAAACATTTCCACAGCTGAGAGCCCAGCTCATATACACATATTTTAGAGAAGCAAGATGGTACCAGCCCCAAATAGCCTCCTCATCTCCCTGCTGGAGGAGGGCTGGGCATCCTCACTCCGAGTCCAGCTTTAGGATCTGACTTCCTACCATATTAGAGCATCCAGAGCTGCCTGACAAGCAATCCCTGGCATGCAGGCTGGATTTAGCCTGCTCACAGCTCATGGAACTAACTCTGACACTACCAACAAGGGGGCCAATCCAAGCAAAACCATTCCTACAGCTCTGGCTCCTTTAACCTGAGTTTATTTAGCAACTTTGTACTAAGCTGCTCCATGGTTCAGAAGAAATAATTCCCATATTTTTCCCTTSACAAAGGAAACCACTGTGCAATGACAGCTGCTGCTGTTCAAGGTCACCAGGTACCRAGTTGTGAGGGAAAACACTCAGGAAAAGAGAGGCTGTGTAAACCTGAAACATCCATCTCCCTGGTGCCCAGAGCAGCAGGAAGGAGTTCCACACTCATGTCAGGACATTCTGGGAACGCTGGACTCTTCCCTTCTCTTCCCAGAGGGAGCACAAGGGCAGTTTTTTATTTTTAGCACCTCGGAACAACAGCCAAGTGCACCAGAGAGCTGTGGGTGACAAGCTCACAAGTCACCTGGMCACTGTTAGAGCCACAAGCACCATTTTGAGGGCTGGGCAAGCTCTAATTCCTGAACAATGCTTCTCGGAGCTGTCAGAACACTTCCAAAACAACTTCTGGAACAGCTGCAGCTTCCCAGTGCCATCTGCTGGCTGCGGTTCTGCTGCCTCCGGACAGTCAGTGACGTACAAACAATGCCCAGGAAGGAAGCTCTGGGTTTCCATGGATGCCAGAAGAGAAGGCCAGAGCAGCAGACAAAGTGGTTTTCATCCCTAGGAACACTTCGACCAGAGTTTATTTTTAAACAGTTGCGTTGGAATTGCTCAATGCTCTGAGGTATTTTTCTACGTAAAGTCAAGAAGAGCATTCCTCGTCCAACCAAATCATTGGAGGTGATGGGAAACAGCATTAAAAATGACAGGCTACCACTTAATGAAGATCCACAGGATGCTGTTGATGCARCCTTCACCTATTTTGGCAAGCCTAGGAATTTTCCACCTTTTAGGTGTTTTGCCTTTATGGTCCATCTACATTTACCAACTAAACTGGCAAAAACAAATGCAGAGGGACATTACTGCAGTWTAATTTTGCTATTTAGATACAAATCACATTTCCTTAATTCTTTGTAATAAAAAAGCAGCATGTTTTGGGATTGCTGCCCTGGACTTACTGCTGCTTTATGGTCGTTGGCTATGATGATGAGCTGCTGGGCCAGCCCGTTCAGCAGCCTCGTGCGCAGGGACAGATCCTCAAAGTCGTGGCGAAAGGGAAAGGCAATTCCATCAATCACCACCAGCCGGACCTACATGCAGGAGAAAAGGAAAAAGCTGCCATTACCATCCTATAAAAAAAATGACAAAAAGCAGCAAGACCCATTTTTAAGTGCAYTGGAATGTTTTATTTCATCTTCAGGTGAGCGTGACTGAGAGACACCTACTGCTCTCTCAATTCCAGTGACAATCTGGGCAGGTGAAGAGCCTCAAGCTCAACCTTTTGCACAGTACCAGSCAGGCCAGAGCTCTCCCATGAGTTAACTCAGCACAAAGCTGCCGTCCCAAATGTTCCCTCACTGCTCCCTCACAGCTTCCTGACTTCTCTGCAGGTACAGAATACAAAAAGCACAAAGCTGGACTTAAAGCCTTGCACAGGAGAAACTGGACAAAATAATCATTAAACACCAGAATTGTACTTCAGTCAACCCTACACAAAGAGTTAATTAATTGACCTTCTCCCTCAAAAATAAAATCCAAATCCAAACCAGAATTCAGGCTGTCTGGAGCCACAGCTGAGATAACTCAGCTCTTATCAGTGATCTGTCTTGGAAACACGGAGTTTAACAGATGCCTAAAGATATTCCAGGCACACTGCACTGGAGCTGAGGATCTCTCTTGCCTCGAGATGTTTGCTTTGCTGAATTATTTCTTTTGTAGCAATCATTAGCTGAAGTCAGAGCACGCTGCAGCTGCTGGCTCATCACCCTCAAGAYACTGTATAAACATTAGTCTGGGGGGTTGATTTATTCTAACTTCATTTGTTGTGGCTGTTTTGATGACCCAAGTGTGAAATACAGGAGGGAGATGGATGGTCTTACAGTGCCTGCRTGTTCAGATATCACTCAAATCCTCAGTGTCTACAAGTTCTTGCATTACTGCACAAGATAACAAATTGGACACAACAAAAAAAAATCCTGATTTTTCTACATTACTGATTTAACTCATTACTGGGAAGTGTCTTTATGACTGGAGCATATAAACCTGCACAAACATCACCATGAAATGGTCCTAGGCCTCCAACTGAATAAAAACCACCCTTAATTTCCAAAAGAAGATTAAATAGTTGGAATTAAAAGAAGATATTCACCTGTCTTCTCATTTCCCCTCCTTCCTACAAATTATTTTCCATGAGTCTGTACATCCTCCTCATGTATCATTTCTTTACTTTAGGAACAATCAGTTTAACAGCACAAACATGACTCATGCTAGCCAGGAATGTATACATGGTTATATAACTCGTCTATCAGGAATATGTCCAGGTAGGATGGAATTTAGTTAAACTTCTCCTGGTTGTACTTATTTTAAGACAGCAAACAAGAAAATGTGAAGTATTTAAAGTAAAAAGAGAGCTGGGTAGCACCTGCCTTATTCATGCCAGTTTGGCTCTAGCAGACCTTAAAGAATTAGGTTTTTTATTACAAGACTATTTTTAATCAGTCTTTCTCATGTCATTAACAAGATCTCAAACTAATTCATATTTCCAAATGACACACTTGGGTCTCTAACTCTACATGTTCTTATCTCTAAATCTCCACAACTTTGTCTCTCTCATAAAACCCCCTAAAATCTGGAGGCTTCCTGTGGTCCCAGACTGGGCTCCAGAGGGCTCAGACTAATTTTATTGAGAGCTGGACTGCACTGAGCAATCTGCCAAATCTCTTCTAGCCTGCCCAAGGAATCAGCAGAAAGTCTTGTGGCTCTCCTGCAACCTTCAGCAGTTGAGGCTGCAGGCCAAGCCCAGCTAATCAGCACAGATGGTTCCAGGGAACTGCAGCCCAGTGGAACTGTGCTAATGAAGCCGTGTACTTTCCACCAGAGCAAACACAACAGGGCACCGTTAGTACCTGGCAGGGAAAGGGAAATACCAGACTACACCGAGCTAAAGTCAGGCTCCCATCTGTGTTTGCAAGAACACAGCAGCTTCCATAAATGAAAAATTCTGGGGATATGTGCAAAAGAGATTCTAATCCAACACTGATTTGTGATCTGATAGAACAAGGCAGAGTCATTTTTCCCAGATCCTGACAGGGARTGATCTGCAGTGCAGAATCAAGAAATCTGGAGGGGAGGTGGWGAAAATCTGCCTTACAATAGCATTTCTCTAAGACATTAGGTACTAAGAAACTTTCTGGCTGCAGTCCACCCAAGAGTCAAGCTGCAGGCTCTGGTTGCTTGTAGCAACAGAAGATGCACTGAAAAGAAGAAGAGTCACTTTCTGGAGGGTGCAGGATGTTTCTGGTCCTCAGTGACCTTCTAGGACAAAAAAAAAAAAATGGCACCAAACGTTTCTGATGGCACCCTCGTGGTCACCACACACCCCCCTGGCTCAGAGGCTCCTGTGTGGAGCAGTTCTGTGATGATTCCCAGCTCAGTGCTTCCAGAAATGGAACATGCAGCAGCACAGACCCAGTGTCCTCGCCTCAGAGTGGAAATTTGGGAGGATGGCAAAAAGCAAATCACTCTCCAGAGTAACTGGGATGAGAACGAAAAGGCAAACAAGCAGAAGGCTTTACATTTGTACTCTGCTACCAGCCAATATTTCACTGCCAAGCTGCCRAGGTACCAAGGTGTTTACTCGTGTTACTATGGCAGAGAAAAATCTTCAGCTTGAAAGATGAGTGATGCCTCCTGACAAACCTGCACTAACCCTTACCTTGGAATGCTCTGACAGGAATTCTGGCAGCAGGTAGACCTGGGCCAGCAGCTCTATGTAATCACGACAACGGAAGTAATAGATGTGAGAGAGGATATTTTCCAGAGAGAAAGTCTCCAAAGCTTCCCGATGATCTGAGAACAAAACAAACAGATGAGTAAATGAGTCAGAAGTCTGTACGAGCATATTGTTACTTTCATCATCCCACCAAACCCTGCCCTCCACACATAGCAACAGCGGAGCCCCCAGAAACAGAACAGGCAAGGTAAGGAGTGTGGAAACATATTTTCCATCTGGCTTGAAAGTCAGGAAGGTGGTGAGCAGATGCCATCCCAGCATTTGCACTCAGACACACCGGAGCCTCYGAGGGAGGCCTCCAACAATGAAAAATTTATTTCTGAAGCAAGAACTTCTCCAGTAAATCATTTTCAAGCCAGAACACCACCAGAGGACATCAGRGACTATTAATCATCCCTTGTTCAATATACAAGCAGCAGCTCATTTAATACAGTGTCTTTTTACCTCAGTTCAAACAGAARTTTGGTGCATAAATTCTCTAMGAGTAACATAAAAGTTGTCCTTATCCCCAAGAGACCGATGACTTAGAGAATAAAACTCTTACTAAATGTCAGGCTATATTGACTTTATAAAGGAGCTGAATTCTATCTATGGTTTTACTACACCGGCCTTCAGCAGCAACACTAAAAAAAATTCTGCTGTTCTTTTTTTTCCTCACCTGTTCCTGTTTTGAAACAAAACACTCAGTTTTGCTCAACAGAGTTGGGTTTGAGTGTTGCTGCAAATATGATCAATGAGGTGCTAAAAATATAGGAGAGGAAAGGAGAGAGGAAAGGAGGAAGGGCAAACACCCAAACCCCATCCACCCCAAGATCAAAATGATCACAAAATCACCACATACAAAAATAATTATTTTTGAAGCAGACCAGCTCAGACTGCTCCAGACCCAGACGCAGTTCAGGGTTTGATACACACAGGTGGAAACAAAAAGCTGTCAGCAAACACTCCCTAAGCCAGCCCTGCTGCTGAAACCCCACCAAAAGTAACACTGCAGCCTACAAGACACTTATTTCACTCCATCCTTGCCTGCTAGGCAGGAAGCAATGCTTCAGCAATGTACCTTCTTCCTGCTGAGCCTCAGCAATGAGGTGGCAGTGCCGCACGCAGGCAGCTGCAATGTCCACCACTCTGTCCACCATGAAACTGCCCTCGGTGTCAACGAACACAGCTTCTCCAGCAACGCCCCCGAAGCACTCCGGGATCTGGACATCCACTGCCAGCTGCATACTGCCATGGGAAATGGAAACAGAGATCAATATTGACATCCCAGAGCTCTCCCAGCTCACCCCTGGAGTGGTATTTCCACTGAGGATGGAAACAGGGAGCAGTACAAGCATTATTATATTTATAATGCTGGAGAAGAAGCAGAGATTGCTCAAAAATGGACTCATTTAATGGCTGTGTTAAACAAAAAGTGATTGTTGGTTGCCCAGAAGCCACGGAACAATAAAATACCACAGCTGTGTTTTGCCAACGCCAGGTGCCCCGCAGATCTCGGTGATTTTTGTCAGCTGCACGCCACCTCCCAGGATGGTGTCCAGTGCTGAACAGAAGGTGATGATGAAGCCCTGCGTTTGCTCTTCTTCCAGAAGCTCCAGGGCCGTGMATTTCCTGGTGGCACCTGATCCCCCAGCTGTCCTTGCTGCATCCCCGTGGCACTCCTGCCTCACCACCTGCAACGCTTCCAGCGCCTCTTCCCTGGAGATTCCGATTTCTAGGAAAGTCAAAACCACAAAACAGCACTTTTATTTTATAAGCAACGCCCGATTCTGCAGCATAACACAGAATGAGCCTTATTCACCCTCTCAGGACAATATGCACACAGCCCTTGCACTAATTATGGGATTTTCTTGTTATCATAGATAATAAAGCTGTTGATAATCAAAATCCCAGACTGGTTTGGGTTGGAAAGGGCCTGAAAGACCACTCAGTTCAAGACACTACCATGGACAGGGACACCTTCCACCATCGCAGCTTGCTCAGAGCTTCMTCCARCCTGGCCTTGGGCACTTCCAGGGATGGGGCAGCCACAGCTTCTCTGGGCAMCCTGTAYCGGRGCCTCACCAYCCTCACAGGGAGGAATCATGGCACACTCCTTGAAAAAGGCAATTTTCTAACTTCAGAGAAGCTTATTTTCTTTAAATCACATAGAAAAAAAAGAAGAGGGAATCTGGGGAAAGACGAGCAATGAGCCTGACAGAATCCTTTTTTTCCTGCAACTTATTTACACCCATCACTCAGTGTAAGATGATCTTTTACCAGAATCGTCTTTTCTAATTATTCACTGTGCCCATTTCCCGGTGGCCTCACTGGGGTGGGTGCCGGCGAAAGGGAAAAGGGCCGGAAGATGCTCGGGAGGCCCCGCGGGGCCGAATGCCGCCGGTACCTTTGCTCAGGCCGCAGGGGCCGGTGTCCAGCAGCTCCTGCGCCGTCTGGAAGCCGGCGGCGGCGAGGCGTGCGCGCAGGGCGGGGGCGAGCGGCAGCGTGCCCACCTCCCGCTGCATGGCGGCACCGGCAGCGGGC
>NW_026624136.1:156570-160720 GCF_030028575.1 Malurus melanocephalus
GTCGCGCGTGTCGGCGCCGTTCGAGAGGCCGGTGAGGCGATCGCGTGGGCCCGGTGTCTCCGAAGGGCCYGGAGCGGCCGTTCCCGGTCCCTGTGCTGCCTGTGCCCCCGCGGAGAGACCGCTGCACCTGGCAGGTTCCGTGATCCCCCCGGTTATCGCATTCCCTGTCCTCGTTGTGCTCCCGGACCGGCCGGTTCCGGAAGGCCGGAGGCTGTTTTCCGATTCCGTCTTTGAATATTCCTGCCGGAAGCAGCCATAACTTTAACCTAGTGCAGGTTTTGAAGTCAGAAAACGATTCTTTAAGCTGCGGTGCGTTGCAGCTTGATGACGTTTCCTACCTTTTCCCAGTTCCGTTCAGGAAAGAAGATGGCTCATCCCATCGCTCCCCCATTTCCATGCCCAGTCAAGCTTGGGACTATAAAAGGAGAATCCTTGGAAGCTGATCTGCATGATTATGTCAGGGAAGGGAACTATGTGAAAGTGAAGAAGCTTCTGAARAAAGGTAAAAGCTAACTTTAAACAAGTACTGGCAGAAAAGAATTACTTTTTCCTGTATGCTTTTATTTCTGGTTAAAAACAGCATACTGATTGTAGAATCCGGTTTTCTAAGTGAAATATGTTTACAAAATTACTTATAGCTGCCCTTTTCTGTTAAGTTGGTATAGTACTTGAATCAAAAAATGTATTAGAATAAGATAATGAAAAGAAAACGAAACTTTTATTACGAAAGTGCTCATAAGGAAATGGATGACGCATTGTAAAACTGGAATTCTGAAAGTCTGCAGTAGGAATATTCTCTCTGAATGGGATTTWAATTCGGATTGACAAATGCTTAAGGCACGGTTTAGATAATGGGGATYGTGACAACCAGATTCGTTGCCACACGGGGATTTTGTAAATGAAATTCAATACTTGGTGCAGTTCTATCGCGGTTTTAGGATCCGTGTTAGTATCTCAGTGGGTTGTACCCATCCACAGTCGCGGCTGCACAGTGCGGAGCTGGGCGGGATCGGCGCTTCTCGCGGGCGCGCGTCTGATTGGCCAGCGGAGCCAGAACATGCAAATCAAGGGGGCGTGTCCCGCGCTCCGCCACTCGCGGCGGTTTCGGGGGGCGCGGGCGCTGCCGAGGGGCTCGGGGCGCGCTCCCGCGGCTGCACGGCATCGTCGGGACCGCGCCGGCTGATCCCGGGAGCGCGCRGAGCCGGTGTTKGTGTGTGCCCGTGTGCTGTGTGTGGGTGTGCGCGGCTGGGCCGTGCGGCGCTKGGAGTGTTGCGTTAAGACTATACTTTCAGGGATCATTTCTGTAGTTGGTCACTAGAGGAGAGTGATCTACCCTGATCGGCGTCACAAACCACGAGGAGGAGCGAGGTGTTCTCTCCTGAGCGCGAAGCGGGCGTTCGGTGCTGCTTGGGCAGGGGCCGCTCGCCATTGATGACCGTTCCCGGTCCTGTTAGTGGGGCTTGGGAGGGAGAGAACACGGGCTGAGTGGTTTGTGGCCCTTTTTTTTATCATGGTTAAAAAAAGAGATGATGAATGAATGCAGCGGAATGCTCCCCGTCACGGGCACTTCCATCCCCTTTGCCTTAACACGCACCCCCTCGCTGCAGTGACGCGCTGGGGAGGCGGGAGCAGCCAGGCGGATTTAGGCATTATTGACCCGTCACGGTGTTCATTCAGGCCCACAACATTCTCGAACCCATCCGTTGTACGGGGCAAGGACACTTGGAGTTGTCTCTGGTGAGCGGTGATAATCAGAAAGTGGCACGGGACTAAGGAGAACTTGCTCAGGATTTGCCTGAAGATGTGGGAGTCSCTGTCGCACAGGGTACAAACTTTTGATCAGACTCTAAAAGCGGGTTAGGGAAAACTGCTCCATGTCCTGCTCTTTATACCGTGCAGTGCGACGGAAAAATGTGCCCGGTTAGATCCCGGGCCAGAGGCTGTCTGCTGTCATAGGGACAAACTGCTCGTGTTATTCTGTCGGCTGTGCTGTGGGGTCCGTGGTGCTCGGGCAGAATCCAGAGATGTGGAMGCGACTGTTGATTAAACAGTTCCGTGTGGGTATTTGCGGTCGGTACGCGAGTGCGTGCGTGAAAACCTCGGGAGCGGCTGGGAGGCAATGCACCCCCTCGGCAACCGGCGACAGTCGTGCCGCGCTGCTGGTGTTGGTACCGGGACTCTTGTCCTCCCTTGTCCCCGGCCGAGGGCAGCACGGGCTGAGACGGTCCCTTCTATCGTGTCGCGACAACTGTCGCCATTCGTAGGAAGAGGCAGCGGGTGCGGAGCCGCGCGTCTGATTGGCCAGCGGAGCCAGAACATGCAAATCAAGGGGGCGTGTCCCGCGCTCCGCCACTCGCGGCGGTTTCGGGGGGCGCGGGCGCTGCCGAGGGGCTCGGGGCGCGCTCCCGCGGCTGCACGGCATCGTCGGGACCGCGCCGGCTGATCCCGGGAGCGCGYGGAGCCGGTGTTGGTGTGTGCCCGTGTGCTGTGTGTGGGTGTGCGCGGCTGGGCCGTGCGGCGCTGGGAGTGTTGCGTTAAGACTATACTTTCAGGGATCATTTCTGTAGTTGGTCACTAGAGGAGAGTGATCTACCCTGATCGGCGTCACAAACCACGAGGAGGAGCGAGGTGTTCTCTCCTGAGCGCGAAGCGGGCGTTCGGTGCTGCTTGGGCAGGGGCCGCTCGCCATTGATGACCGTTCCCGGTCCCRTTAGTGGGGCTCGGGAGGGAGAGAACACGGGCTGAGTGGTTTGTGGCTCTTTTTATCATGTTAAAAAATAGATTCTAACAGAAATATGAGTAACAAAGGATTGTTCTCTCCAATGTGGACTAGACCTTTGAGTGCCTCCTGTATCCATCACGGAATTACTGAAGTTAGCAAAGCCCGATGAGTCCAASCATTAACGCAGCCACTGCCATGTTACAGCTAAATGATTCCCCCAAGTGCCACAGCTAAATGTATTACAAATAAATCCCTTCAGGGATGGGGGGGACTCAATCATTGTCCTGGCCAAACTGTGCTAGTGTGATAACACTTCTGGTGAACAGCAGTTCCTAAATATCCTCCACTGGTGGAACTTGAGGCCGTTTCCTCTTATCCTGTCGGCTGTTATGTGGAAGGAGAGGCAGACCCTAGCTGCCTACATGTTCTTTTCAGGCAGTTGCAGGGAGGGAGAAAGTCCCCTTGGAGTCTCCCTTTTCTCCAGGCTGAGCCCCCCCGTCCCACCTCCCTCAGCTCCTCCGCATTAGATTTGTGCTCCAAACACTTCCCCAGCTCTGTTCCCTTCTCTGGACGCACTCCAGCCCCTCAATTCCTTCTTCGTGGGCTGGGGCTAAAACTGGACACTGGATTCGAGTTGTGGCCTCACCAGTGCTGAGCACAGGGGACGGTCACTGCCCTGGTCCTGCTGGTCACACTATTGCCCACACAAGCCACATTCCATTCGCGTTCTTGGACACCTGGGCACCCTGCCTGCTCCTTGTTCTTGTGCAGCCCCTATCAAGCGGCACGCCCAGGGCCTTTTCCCCCAGGCAGCTTTCCAGCGACGCTTCCCAAAGCCTGTAGCGTTACTCGGGGTTGTGACCTAGTGCCCATCAGYGAGTGACAAGGGACAAAGGAAAACCGGGTCGCGATTCCGCCTCCCGTGACATGTGGCGGTCCCAGCGCGGGGCGCGGCGGTTGCGTCACCGGTCGGGAAGGGGGGGGGGGACGGCGGTGGGAGGGCGCGGGCTTGTTTCTTATTGGCTAGCGGAGCCAGAACATGCAAATCAAGGGGGCGTGTCCCGCACTCCGCCACCCGCGGCGGTTTCGGGGGGCGCGGGCGCTGCCGAGGGGCTCGGGGCGCGCTCCCGCGGCTGCACGGCATCGTCGGGACCGCGCCGGCTGATCCCGGGAGCGCGCGGAGCCGGTGTTTGTGTGTGCCCGTGTGCTGTGTGTGGGTGTGCGCGGCTGGGCCGTGCGGCGCCGGGAGTGTTGCGTTAAGACTATACTTTCAGGGATCATTTCTGTAGTTGGTCACTAGAGGAGAGTGATCTACCCTGATCGGCGTCACAAACCACGAGGAGGAGCGAGGTGTTCTCTCCTGAGCGCGAAGCGGGCGTTCGGTGCTGCTTGGGCAGGGGCCGCTCGCCATTGATGACCGTTCCCGGT
>NW_026624137.1:0-20970 GCF_030028575.1 Malurus melanocephalus
CTCCACGCCGGGCACTTGGATCTCGGCCGCGGGCAGGCTGACGTCCACTTCGGCGGCTGCCGATGGCACCGTCACTTGGGGCTCCTTGAGGCTGATGTCAACCTCGGCGGCCACAGAGCCCTTGGCCTCTCTGCTGCTGGACCAGCCAAAGGAAGGCATGCCGAACTTGGGCATCTTGAACTTGCCGTCTTTGGTCTTGGCGGCCTCCTTCTCTGGGCCTTTGATTTCCCCTTCCACGCCGAGGGCGGCTTCGGGTGCCTGCAGGTCGACGCTGGCCTGCGGAAGGGTGATGTCRACAGAGGGCAGGCTGATGTCCACCTTGGGAGCTTTGTTTTCAAAGTCTGTGGTTACTGATATCTTCTGCTTCTCTTTCGATTTTTGACTGAATTCAATGCTTTCTGCTTCCACATCTATTTTTGAAATCAATGATTTTTTTTGTCTTTCTTCAATGTTAATTTCCATTGAGGCAGGTTCTATTGTTATTTTTTTCGGACTTTGTAGCTCGATTTTTGCTTTTTGCTTTATATCATTTTCCTTTAATTTTTCTTTGGATATCTCTATTTCAATTTCAGCACTTGGATCTTTTATTTCTTCTGCTTTTGCACATACCTCAAGTCCTCCTGCTTCTTCTCGAATTTGTACTTTTTCTTCCCTTTCATTTATCTGTGTTTCAGTTTGCCCTGTTTCTTCCTTTGTTGTTGACCATGTAAATGTAGGGAATTTTAATTTTGGCAGTCTGAATTTGCTTTCTTTTCCCTCCATATCTTTTTCTCCTCTCTTCATGTCAATTTCTACATTTAAGCCTTTTTCATCTGTAAGCATTTCATCTACCTCTATGTGTTCCTTTTTCATACTATCATCTGTGTCTTCTCTGCTTCCTTCTCTTTTTATTTTTGTGTCAGTTTTAAGTGTTTTACCCATTTTGAATGATGGCATCTGTATTTTCCAAGTAGATACTTCTAATTCTGCATCTGGCAAGTGAGTTTTCCCACCAAAATTTCTGCTGTCCTCTGAAGTCAAATCAACTGTTTGTGGATCTTCACTTCCTTGTTTGGTTGTGTCAGTCTCTGTCTCTTTTCTTGTGGGCATGGAAACTCCATAATTTATTTTCTGAATATTTATTATCTGTGTGTCTTCTGCTCTTTTTCCTTCCATTTCCTGTGTTTCAGATGTCTGTAATTCTGCTTTAGCTGTGCCTATTTCTAGGCCTTTTACCTGTACAGATCCTTTAGCTGTGTGACCCATCAAGTCTATGTCAATTCTACTTTCTCCTTCTTTTTTATCTCTTGTTCCTTTCTGTTTCTTTTTTCGGGATTTTGATGAGGCTTGTGGTGATTTTTTAGTTGGGCTTACTTTCAGATCAGCTGTTTCTAAGCTGGGCTTTGGTATYTCTGTTGTTATGTCTGGTACTTCAGGTACACTAAATTTTGATGTTGCTTCCTTGTCTTTTTCTTTAATGTTTATTTCAACTTCAGGGCATTGCTTTACATGAGATGGAATGCCATTTTTCATATCTTTTAAGTCTTTTGTTAAAGTTTYATGTACCTCCCCTGTTTTCATTTCATAAGCAGATGTGGTATATTCAACAGTTAAGATTTCGGGATTTTCCAAGCTTATATCATCTTTATGTATTTTTTCTTTTTCAGAGATCAGCATAGTTTTTATTTCTTTTTTTTGTTTCTCTTGTGGCTCTGCTTTGGACCTATGCATTCTGAATCCAATGTTAGGGAACTTCAGCTTCCTTTGGCTTCCTTTTTTCTCTTTGGTATGGACTTCCTGTGGAAATTGAGACTCCGTGTCCGTGCTTGTAGGGGAAATATCCTGCATAGCGGGCTCATATGCATCTGATGTACTATGAGATCTTCTGTGCCTCAATATCTTTTTATTTTTGATTGACTGAAATTTCGGCCATGATAGTCTATCTTTTTTAGGTCTCTTACTTCTTCCTACCCTTTGGCTTCCAATTAATGTTTCCCTGTCTTCTTCTGATATAGCTTTTCCTGAAACATGAAGTGTTTCTTCAGGAATGCTCTCACTGAGTTCTTTTTCCTAAAAGAACAATTAGTAGACAGAAGATTAGAAGTAACCTAAATATAGGTGCAACAGAAACTAAAAAACATACTATAAAATATGTAGAAAAATGTTCTTTTTATTACTAGTATCTACTTGTTATATAAAAAAATTCCTGAAGATTATGTAAATATATAATGTTAGGCAGAAATTATAATAAACAAATGGATTGTAATATATGGATTTCTGCAGATTTTAATTCTTTGCAAAACATTGCAGTAAATAGAGTGTATATTTATATATGTCTGTCAAATATATATGATATATACTATTTGTATATATATGTATATGACGAAAAAATAATCTTTAAGTTGRTGAAAACCCATGAAGAAATCATAAGTCTATAAAAATATCAGTGGTTAAACACRTATTTTTTAATAGAAAATCTTATAGAGGAGCTTTGGAGAAAAACACTGATATTTTACATTTTTGAATATACTGAACACAGAGATTACCCAAGTCTGTTCTATCAGTGGAYGATTAAGAATAACAAAATGCTGACTCACTAAAAAATATTCGTATACCCTAACATAAGATTGTGGATATATGTAAACTACACAATCCCACTCAAAATACTTAAAAAGCTGCAAAGATTGTGTGGGATTTTTTTTWAATCATGAATATTCATGCTAGTGACTTTAAACATATGCCCAAGTCTTAAAAAGACACAAGTGTGCGTTTTCTGATCTATTTCCACACAGCACATTATTACARTATGTTATCCAAATTTTGCAAATCAAACAAGAACCTACCTGGCCTATTCTTTCCTTTTTGTGCTGGGCTGAAGAATGCTCTAGATCTTCTTGCACGGCAATTTTTCTTTTGAGGCTGAATTGGACTCTGTATGGCTCGGAATATTGGAGAATCTTGAGTGCATCTTCATATTTGATATTATCAAAAAATACTGTAGCACTTAGAAGCTGATCACCTGCAAGTGGAACCACTCGTTATTTTAATTACTTTGTGTTTTCAGGTAGTTTTTTCAATTTTTTTTTTTAATTTCAGTTTTGTGTATATAACTTTCTATGCATCTTTTTCACTGTTCCAGTGAAAACTAGGTTTTTTTATGGTATACAAAAAAAAAAAAATCACATTTCATTATTGTTCAAGAGAGTGGTCTTAGAAATTATCAATATAGACAGGTTAGGCGCASAGATAACATTAACTGGTTTGAAATCTACTTAATGTCTGATACCTAAAGAGATGGCAGATCACACAGCTACAAATCTCATTATTTAAAGATACAGTATAAAATCAAAACAAAATAAAAATTCAAACTGTACCTTCTCTAAGACTAAATATTTTTGAAGCAGGAGATTCCTTAAGCACTTTTTTAATAAATATTCCTTCATTTCCTCCACCTTTCACACTAAAACCACTAGCACCAGCTTCCACTTCTGTTTTCAGGGTCACTTCCATTGTCTCCTAGAGATAGAAAAAGATGTGAATTTATTGTTTTTATTAATTTGTATTAAAGGGTTCTGCATCGTTCTACAATGAAAAAATTAGTCTCCTCAGGTATATTTTCTATAGCTCAAGAAAGATTATCCARAATAAAGAATATACTTACTCAGTGTGGGTTTGATTCTGTTCTAAATTAGAATTAAGCACGTGTGTTATGGTTATACTGGATCAGGGCCATAGGGAAAATAGGTTATAATTTTAAAATATGAAACATATGGAAACTTTTAGGGCTGAAAGGCTGTATTTTCTGTGAAGATGTTAACCACTCCAGTTAAAGTCAATGGGCCAGAAAAGTCAGATTGAGAGCTCTGCTGTGCTGTACTCAAATCACAGAAGGTGAAAGAAAGAATTCTAAAAAGAATTATGGAAGGACCCCGATTAGGACAAATAAATGTTCATGCCTGTGCCATAACTCAGCCATTCATGAAGTTCATGGTCAAAACAAGTCCAGAGTGATTCTTTGCCCATTTGTCCTTCTTCCTTCAGTCCACCTATTCATGTCTGTGTGTTAGAACAAACTTTACTATTTACAAGGCTCATACCTAAAACTATGGAGTGCTTTTAGACTGACCTGTGGATGACTCTGTTTTGATTTGTCTGTAGAAACTTTTTTGTTTTCTTCTTCAAGCTGAAAAATAATTTTCAATAATTTAATGTTCAGAAGTCATGGTATTCTTAAGTACAAYGAAAGTCAGTTAAGATTCCTGGTTTAGACTAAGAACTGAGGCTCACTTTAATGGCAACAGAGCAAAATCAGGATCAAGCGCTATGTACAAAGTGAATCATTTAACTGTACTATTCTCAGTAGTAAATTAGATGCCAAGGCCTCCCTTCATTGTACCAAAATTTGCATTCAATGAATGTCAGAGACCAAATGCCTTAAGACACTGTGAGCTTTTCTGTGTCTTCATGTAGCACATTGTCCATGCTTTCAATTTTGGAAATATACACTTTTTGTACTTACTCAACTTCAGCATGAATTTCCAACTGTTGCCTACTTACCTTAACAGGGCTGAACTAATTAAATCTCTAACTGAATAACCAAGAGGTACAGATGATTTTGAAATACTGTTAGTTAGATTCAAGCCAGTTATGTATTCTAACTGGAAGAAGAATGTAATTTCTTTATGCTCTCTGCCTTGCGTCCTTCATGGAAYTAAGTAAAATGCATTTTCTTGCCAAGAAACAAGAACATGGCCAGAAAGTCCAGCACAGAATAAAACCGTAAATGAACATAGATGCAATTTTGGTAGGGACAGAAAGACAATATGGCTGCAACAATATCCTGTTCTATGACATATGACTCTGCTACTTGTGGGAGCTAAAGCCTCTTGAATCAACTTGATAAAGCCATGACTGCATGAAAATTCAATGCCTTGCCTTTAAATAGTCTTCTTCTATGGGATATTCATAAACTGGAGAGGATCCTTGTGGCCTTGGACGAATGTCTTCTACGGCCACTTCATTAACCTGTAGAAAAGACATGAGCAGTGGTAAAGGAACATCCACCATTAAACAGTGGCCCATTTTTATGGGAGTTTCTCTAGTTATATACAGTGCYCTTCTGAGTAAAAATATTTCATTAGTAATGGTGGATAAAAAATAACCAATAACCCTTGTTTTATGTCAAGAACTAATAAAATGGTCCTGTTAAAGCACTCAAAACCACGAGGGACAGAGTTCTGAGAGACAAAAACAATGGTATGCTAATGTCGGTTTTCTTTATGTATTGTATACATCTACAGACTGAACGGACTGAAATTAGACAGATCAATTAGTAATAATTGAGAAAGTTAAAAAAAAAAAAAAAGAAATCCTGTCCCTGCTCTATTCGTACACCCAAACTTTGCTTACAGGAGCTTCAAACTTTGTTGCTGTCTATAAGCAAGCAAACCATGGGAAAATCCCAGCAAGAATTTCTGCTGACAAGCACTTGGCATGCTTCCTTTGCAGTCAGACAATAGGGAACCTAAACTGTCTAAACCTTTAAAGAAAAGTTACTGTAGTAACAACCAAGTAATAGCTTGCTAAGTCTTGGTAGTAAACTTATGCCAATGAACCATGGCAAAGAGCAGATGCCTTCAAAATGAAACTTCTTTCTGGTTTTTAAGCTGGCAGGACAATCCCAAGCTAAAATACAACATTTTTAATGGGGAGGCAAATCACCAGCAAGATCCAGCTATAAACAAAATATTTGAGATCCCATTATGCCAAACTGTCATAACAAAAAAATTCAACTCCAAAAAACTCACAGAATCTTCATCTTCTGCATCCGCATCGGCATCAGCATCTCCCGGGGCCTCAGCCGGTCTCAGCTGTCGTCCAGAACCTGAAAGCAGCACASAGGTTGTTGGTGCCTGCAGGCTCCACACAGAGCATAGAGCAATCAGCTTGCAAGCCAAAACCCTCCGGAGCAGCACGGCAAGAGACGTGCACAGGCCAATGGAAAGGCCTGCCTTGATTTAGATTCCTACCATCACAGAATGGTTGAGGTTGGAAGGGACCTTAAATGTCATCTAGCTCTCTCTACTAGCCATGGGCAGGCATTATAATCTGGCCAAATTCTAGTTGTAAATTTTCTCCACTCTGAGGGTTTTTGTCCTTCACCAAAAGCCTTTACATTTCTGGATAAGAATATTTCTGATATCTTTGGAAAAAAAAAAAAAAAGCAGAGATGATCTGCTGACCCCTGTCTCCCTATCAGCCCCCAACTTTCCAAAGAGACTGAGCCCTTTGCCCACAGTAAGTGTTTGGAGGGATTAGAGACCAGAAAAACGGAAGGAGAGGTGTAGAGAGAGCATCTGAAGTGTTTTTCCCTGAGTTGTTTCATTCTTTAAAATATCAGAATCAGTAATTAAAGTTTGTTAATTCACAATAAATGAAATTGATTGAAATTCCCYGTATTGAAACTCTTCCTTGCTTCTGACAAAGTTCTTAAGACCAGGAGAGTAAACATCATAAAGTTTTGACAGTCACAAAGACTCTCTTTTCTTAGTTTTTCAAAGTCCTGAGGGCAGACAGAGATGAGGTGAAGGAGATGGGCTGCCTGAAAGTATTATTCTTTCAAAATGCATTAAATTGGGCACCAAGGAATGATAACAGCATGAATTAGAAYACGTTTTCAGAGATCCAGGCTTTGCCAGTAGAGGACAGTGTAGCTGAACTACATTATTCCCTAATGCACCAGCTATTCCAACACATGCACAAGTCCTTGTCCCAATAACCATGTCTCTTTCCTGTCTCCATGCTCATTTTTTCCAAGCCATCAGGCTGTCTAGCTCCCTCACACTCAGTTTTACAACTGCCATTACTATACATAGTTTTGGCTCTCATAAACAGATCCTCTGGCTTAAAAACATGCTCAAAAACAAGAGAAAACAATTGACAAGAAGATCTGTGCAACTCATTGTCTGTTTTAAATGGAGACTCCTTGGGTTGGAACACATTTCTGGATGTTACATGCTGTGTGTGCAGACAAMGTGGCACGACTCAGTCATGCATGCAAGCTCTTGTTAATGTGACTGAGATTTTGCTGGTCACTCCTCATAGTTTTCTGATCTCCAACATTTACTTTTTTCCTGACTTTTTTTTGAAGATGAAATTATATAGTATGGGCAAAGTTTTGAAAGAATTATGCCCCAGTGATCACTTTGTTAAGTTGAATGGAAATAGAGGACTTCCAGTGGGAATATCCCACAAGTCTGTGGGTCAAATATCTGAACTTGACAGAATAGAAGGCAATCCTCATTAGCCACATGTACAGCATCATAATTTGCTCTCCTGCAGWATTCCAGCTCTAGAGAACTAGGATCAACCCAGAACACATCAGGGTTGYCAGACTATGCTTCCTTTGGCCTTCACAGACTTCACAGACGTGTCCTGACACCTACAATGGAGAATTCTAGAAAATTCTAGAACATGGTCTTAATGCACATGCTAACTCAGATTAGAGACCTGCATAAAATTTTGCTTTTTTTTTTTCTTTCAAAAGCTCCAGCATTTGCAATCTTCAGAAGCTCAAGAAAATTGGAAAATTAGCATAACCTTGTTAAAAAAAATTAGACGTGGATTTTTGAACCTGATTTTAGGCATTTCTGCTTGAAAATTCTGGAATCCATTCATGAAGCACTTAACCACATGTATTTTAATAAGCATCATATGAGGAGAAGAGCTGCAGGATTGAGGCTTGATTGTTTAATTTGCTTAGTGCTTCTAAAGATTCAGGTGCCAACAACAAAATTTATGGCTATTACTAAAATTCCAAGAAATAGTAAGGACTTAGACTTGTGGCATTGCTGTATTTTTCACTTGGGAGAATCCCACCCACAAGCCCTGCAGTCCAGTAGAATGACTTAACAGAAAATTGCTTGGATTGCTGKAGTGTTTGCTCTTCAGTGCAGCACTTCTACATTAACTACAGCATTGATCTCTGGTGGCTGCCAATAATTTTGCTACTGGAAAGGAAACAGGAAAGAATTATCTATGAGGCTTCTTAGGCTGGTTCACTGCTGTTTCTCTTGTTTTACTCTGGTGTAACTTCAGTGACAATTTAGTTGTCTAGAACTGGAGCAATACAAGTACAGTATCTCTCCTAAACTGTGACAGTAGTGCCCTTTCCTAAAAAAATTGAGCAATTACTGTCCCCAGGGCTAACAGAGATGTGGGTGAGRTTGCACGGAGGGGCACACAGATGACCTTCCCTCCCAAAGCTTCACACCAAGGCCTTTCCATCCACCCTAATTTCCCCAAACTCTGCCTAGGTTTTCCCTTTAYGATAGTTAACCCATGCCATAAAAAACTTGATGTTCCCTTGATTCCTACAGCAGACTATGATTTCCTTCTGATTATTCCCTGATTCAGAATACTTTCGAAAGAAATCTATAAAAGAGGGGAATTACAGTATGTTTTCAGCAAAGCTGTCTTTCTGAGTAGAAAAGCCTGTGCCAGCAAACCATGGTTTTTATGCATGTCGTTCTCATGCCCTGAATAGTAGCGATGCCAACATTTTATAGATTTTAACTTTTTTTTATGAACCCTGGACAATCAATGCTTTGTTCAAAATGTTTTCATAAACAAGATGGAATTTACATCAGTGACTACTTCTAATAGCCACTGGACTGACTTCAGAACAAGGKATTTTTTTGAAAGTAAGCAGTAGGAGTTATATAGGCTGGATAATTTTCATATCATATGACTGAAATGTGTATTTGCTTTTTGAAATGCAATTTAAAAAAAATTATTTTACCTTTAGCCTAGCAACCCAGTCCTAGATGGACTGTTTGGGCAAAACCAAAAGAAAAAAATAAAAACAGGTTATTTTTTTGGTATTCACWTTCAGTGGGTAACACTATCCAAAATCACATTCGATACAATATAATGAATTCCAAGTATGACAGTGCCATTGAATTTAAATCAAATGTGCTTTAATGTATTGTATAAAGAGAACCCAAACTTTAACTGGAACATTGGCATATTAACTTACTGTGGTCTGTATACTTTAAAATAAAATAAAACAGTACATGAGAATGCCAGAGATGTTAAAAGAAACAGTAATGCCTTTTTGCTGATCATCCTAGCTTCTCTGCTTTCAAACTATATCCCTTTCTTAGATTTGGGCTTTTTGCTTTTCAAGATTTAGACTGAAGTTATATTTGCATATGAGTAGTGAAGTTAAGTAATCTGTTCTTATCTTTAAGCATATTACTTTTCCTTGCATCAGCTTCAACTTTACGTCAACAAATAGTTTCTCTTAACTGAAAGAAACCTGATCCATGATGAATATCTGTCCACAGGTGAAAAATTTTATGCTTTGCTCACTCTCTTATTGTTATTTAAGGTTACAACTTGTGCCTGTACTTTATGAGGAATTAAGCATTTCCTAGTTACCATTTCTAAGCTGGGACAAGAAACTAACTGTCCTATGTGTGCAGTGTTGTGGAAGTAACTCTTTGAGTCCATAGCCAGTCAGAAAACTCGTGCCTTGACATGTGGGCAAGGCTGGGACATCTTTAGATCAGGTCTTTTCTSACTGTGCAAAGCACGCTCTGGGCACATAATCTCATTTGTATTATTAATAAGGCAAAGGAAGAATGAATAATTGCAAGACAAACAACAGCAGTAATCATTTAACATCACTGTTGTTGTTGGCACTGTGTTTGACCCACTAAAGAATTCATACATGTAGGTCAGCAGTTTTCACAGTGCTCCCTCGTGCTTATGTCTTGTTGTAAACAAAGATGTGCATGGCTGCTGTCATGGACAGCTTTAGCAGGCTCCTGTAGCAACCTCTCTTCCTGCACCCATCCCTCCCTGCACCTGCAGGTCTGTCTGTCCCTCTGCCCCCAGGCACCCCATCCTGGTCCTGCCTCTGTTGTTCCTCATACATTAAAGGCTGGTAACTGCTAATGCATTGCTCCATAATGTCTTTTGTTTTTAAAAACACATCCCTCTCTCCAGATGGATGGTGTGCCTGATTTTTTTCCCCCACAGCTTGTCCTCCCCGTCCTGCAGGTATCGCAATTACTGGGATTCCTTCTCCTCCCCCAGAGCTCTCACAGCTGCCTGAGCAGTGCTGCTGTGAAGTCCCACAACCTCTTCTGATTCACTTCTTGTATTTGAAATAGGGAATWCTTGGAATAGTTAAAATATTTTAAATCGTGGGTCCCAGTTCAGGAAAGCACTTGATAACAGGAACACTATGCACATGCCTGACATTCATCCTGGCCTCTCAAGAGCACTTTTTCAGATAGGTAAGTCCACCTGACTTCCAAGCAAGCAGTGCTGSAGGAAAATGATCCTGCAAGCATCAGCTGCAAAGATAAGAATCTGAAAGTGTCTGCAAATAAACCTTGTTAGGCATGTGCTTCCTGGAGGAAGCTGCCATGAGGTTCAAACCACGGTTTATGGCACAGGCTTTCACACAGGCTTGACCACAAGCTCCAAAAGGCTCGTGGCATTTCCAGTCAGCAGCTCCAATGATGCTGGAGAAAACCACCAGTTAAAAAAAAAAAAAAAAAAAAAAAAAAAAAAAAAAAAAAAAAAAAATCAAGAGGTTCATCTTCTACAGAGATTTCCTAGTGCATTCCAGAGACCTGGATTCATTCCATTGTCCTGCAAGATGCCACGGACTGAGTTACAACAACTGCTGGGCAGGGCTCCGGGGCACGGCCGGAGCGCAGCGGGAATGCTGCGGCTGTCACTGTGTCTGGGCACGATCCATGGCCGTGGGGGACGCGGGCACTCTGTCACGGACAAGGCTGCCTCTCCCAGCCCTCCATCGCAGGAATGTCATGTTCCTTCACTTGAACCGCTGCCAGCGAGACAGCGGGGGCACCCTGCAGCTCCACCCAGAAGAACCAGCTCGTCAGCTCCGAACGGAGCGGCTGCCGCAGTGCCAAAAGCAGCCGCGCTGCCTCCCAAATGGTGTGAAAGCCACGATCTGCACCGCCCCTTTGGTGTTTCCCCTCTGCCCTGCGCTGGGAGTGGGACTCTCCCCACCAAGCCCTGAAATTTCTGTGGGATGAAGACAAAGGGCTGCTCTGTGGAATGAAGATAAAGATTTTGCTGCTGAAGGAGTTTAACAGGCGTTATTATCAGCGGGATGCTATCAGAACCAGCTGGGCCGGTGTTCAAGCTACACTCCTGCCTTTGTTTTGCACTGGTTTGGCAATGCCCCTTGGCTGCACTCTGTCCCTGGGCTGCATATTTGTGCTGTGATGAATGCTGGGAGCCAAAAGCAGGGGGCTTGAGGCACGGTCGTGCTAAAGGAGCAGCTACTCCCAAATAACCAACGTGTGTGAATAGTTTCCTTCCATTCAAGGCATGAACAAGATGTTTTGATTCATTGCCTTGGTATGTTAAGCTGCCCTTGTCGGCTGTTAGAGTACTTCATTAAAAGCCTTCAAATCATTTCATCTCAAAACCTTTTGAAAACAGAATGTATATGTGAGTTACAATCATGAGTCTCCTTGCCCAGCCAGAGGACTGCCCGTGAAGTTAACACCTACTTTTATCAAAAGAAACAGTACTGTGCTCTGCAAAGTACATCCAAGTAGAGAAATGTCTTGGGAATTAAGGTTCCTTGCAGACCACACTGAGCTCTGTAGGATTTTATAGAGCATTTTCTACAGATTGACTAGTATCAGGAAAGATGTGTAAGAGCACTGGCAGCTAAGAACTGATATAAACACTACCATAAAAAGAGAAACTAACAGCCCCCAGATGAAAAGAAGAGTGAAAGGCTTTCCCATGAGTGTGTATTTATTGATAAGCTCTKGCCACAGGTTTAAAAGTATTAAAAGCATTCCTGCTCACACTTCACAATAGGAGCAAAACCTTTAGGAAGGCTGATCAGAAAGGAGTTCTTGATTCTTAGAGTGGTCCACCTTTCCTCTGATGGCAAAGATAAATTTAATGGAAACCACAGAACAATTCAGAGCATGAAAATAAATCACTCTGGTGGGGCTCTGCACAGACYTTCTCAGCTTGAGTCATATTTTAACATGAAAAGCACAGGGGACTTTTGCCGGGTTTTTTTTTTTTTTTTCCATTGTCAAATTGAAATTTCCCAGATCCTGGGTTAATGACTTTCATCTAGCTATCATCATTTATTGGTTACTTGGCTATATAGGACATACAGTTTGGCCAGATCCACATAACTCTTTTGCTACAAGAATAAARTATTTTATCAAGTATTTCATTAGTCTGATATTTCACCTCTTACTAAAACAGAATAATGTTTCCTATGAGTAACAAGAGAGTTTGAAAATAAGCTTTACTGTGAGAACGAGAACAAGAGACAGCAAAAGCAGGCAGCAGTGGTTGATACCCGTATTTGGCTCTTTTGGTTCATTCCTCCTATTTCTAGCTAAAAGACAGCTACAAGTGGCAGAGTGAAAAAGGTAGCTGGAGAAATGCTCATGGCACCTAGCAGACAACCAGAGGTTCAGTGCTGTTTCCCCTATGCCATGGTTTTGTTTGAGAAGCACAAGTTTTGTATCAGCTTTAGTTTTAGTCTGTTTACCTGGAGGGTAGGTGTAAATTCCTGCCCTGTGTCCCTGTGCTGCGTGTCTTAGGCAGGAATTTTCTTCCCTCTCAGGTTTTATGGGACAGAATGGCCTTCTAGTCTGTGTTTTACTTCCTGCATGAATTCCTACAGTGTTTTCTTGCATAATTATTACGGTAATGTAGTGAATTAGGACCTTCTCTGATAATTATCAGTTATGATTTTTCCAGGATTGCAGGACCTTGTCCTCACAAAATTGGTAAGAGAAGGGAATCACTTTGCAGCAATTGTTGCTATGTGTGCCCAAACTCCTGGACTGATCCAAAATTGCTTACCACCCTTTTGGACAGAAAGTGAGTTAGCAATTCATAGCCAAATAAAGCAATAAAAACTGKTCTAATCCACTCTGATCCTCAGCAGTTTTATCTCTTGGGATATACTGGTTTTACTTGCAACTGAGTGTCTACTGTGCTGTAAAGAATTGTATGGATACCCAACTAAAATTTCCCAGGGTGTCACTGCCCATCTGGATGACCTGGGCTTTAGGAAGGGTTTTGGGAACATGTTGCAAATGAAGAGCTCTCACKTGCTTCACAAACCCTAGCAGGAACCACTCTGCAGCTATTTGGTCATCCAGTACATCGGTTAGGCATGTAGAGGTTTTCTGCCCTCTGAAAGAAACCCCTTCACCTGTACAAGAAACTAGACTTGGGAAGTGAATTCACAGCACATCTGCCTTCTTCTCAGAGCAAGGAGCTGATGCCTCCTGTCCTCCCTGTTAGATAGCTGTGAACTCAGCTCTTTCCATGACTTGCCTAGGAGCACAGGCAGGTGGGTGCCTATTGCAGATAAGGCCCATAAAGATCACACAAATTAACTTTGCTACATTCCTTCCCCTCTCTGATTCACCCTTCCAAGAATTCAGGCTTCTACCAGAGCAGATTGCCTGTTCCACTGCCAAAGCACAGCCCTGCTCAGATTTATAAATGAATCAAATGAATGCATYTATGGAAAATGATCGCTCTGCCTGCGTAGGCTTGATTGGCARCCCTGGAGACTCAATTTCTCTGGCCACAGAGTCAGTATTTCTTAAGAAAAAATGGCTGTAACCCCAAGCTGTCTCTTAAGGTAGCTCAGTACTGACATGCTAAAGAAAGATGCTAATTCTGGGTGGTTTTGGTAGAAAGCACATTTGTTCCCTAAGAATACGTCTTAGGATAAGAATAAGAATAAGAATAAGAATAAGAATAAGAATAAGAATAAGAATAAGAATAAGAATAAGAATAAGAATAAGAATAGAGGGTCTACTAACATTTTGCAAAAAGCCCAAAGCAACTGATGCAGGCTTTATATAAATGGCACTTACCACTCCAAATTAGAAACAGACTTTTTAGCCCAAATTGCTAAAAACACACTTCAAACCCACTGCTTAAAAAATACCCTCATCTGAATCAATGCTCAGTAAAAATGTTCCTATTATATAAACATATACATACACCCATATCTAGAAATAAAGAGTTCATATCATGATCCTTATGGTCTTAAGGTCCTTATGGTCTAGAAGACTTTTATTTCTCTTTACTATGCTGATAAAATTCAGTGCACAATGAAGTGCCCAGATATAGCAATATTAATGGAGTGATGTTACTTTGGCCTCTCTTTGGTATGCTGGGCATAGCCCCTCTCAAAACAGGAATGCAGAAAAAACCCTTGTAGTTCTTCCACAACCTTTTATGGGGGCTTTTATATAAMTATCTGCCCTTGGAAACAGGTTTTCAGCTCGAGAGAAAATTCTCTGGGCAACTTGTTTGGATGTAAATTACCACAGAACAAAATATCTTTTAAGCTTTTAAATTCCTTAATGTATATGTAATACAAGGGATACGGGATAAAGGTGTCAGAAAATTATTATGGGAAAATATTTTACATCAAAGATAAAGTTAACAGTTCCCTCACTTCGTAAAGATAAAAATCTTTTTTTGTCAATAAACAGTGATAGTAGCAAAATAGCATTTGGCCCAGCTCACTTTTCCTTGTTTTTGTGTGGTAGGAGATTATCTTTAAAATTAGTGAGAATTTCTGGATGCAGACTGAGGGTTTACAAAAGCGTAAAATCTCATTTACAGATAAACTAATCCATTGAGTCAGATAAATAAATAAATTAGCTTAGTTCTGTCCACATCAGTGTAATTCAAATCTGAATAAATGGACTATTAACTTGGGTTTCAGTCACAAAAAGGTCAGATTTCAAAATAATTCAATCAGYCACATACCAAATTATTTTTGAAAATGTTGTCTCTTGATTTCAGCCCATTGGTTTGTACCTCTTTTTTTAACACCTTACCCTAGCACATGTATACCTTGCACCAGCATTTTCTAAATGTGCCATTTGATACGTCCTTTTTTTTTTTCAAATTAAATCTGTTAACTTAATCTTCACTATTTGCGATTAGAAATAATTATGTAAGACTGAAAAGCATTGGAWTTTTAAGTGCATATTAATTTACAGAAGGAAAACATGATGCTGACAAACTTTTATTGCATTTTTAAAAGAAAAATAAAATTGAACTTTTGCATGTGGTTTTGAAGGGATTCAGTACTGATTTTCCATTTCTGTACCTTCTAGCACCCAAAAATAACAAACCAAAATGCTTGCCTAATAGATTAGAGAAAAACACCGTTTAGTTAAGGAAACAGATTTCAGTTTTAGGTTTCACAGAMACTACTATAAAAGACAGGGAGAAACCATTTCTTTAAAGAAGACTCATTACTGCAGTTCTGRATTTCTTAGAGAGAAAGTAACTATGGCTGTGGTTCATCCACGTAGTAAYTGGTGAATGAATTGAGATGGGTGGAGTTGTTTGAAAGCACTAAGAGGACTATTTGTTGGATTTGATAATCAACCCTAAAGCCGATTCATAACATTTCCAAACATTCAGAGCCTCTCTGTAACATGAAAATAATTGTATCTTATGGAAATGAGTAACTTTATCATAATGGTCTGCTCACATCAGGTTAACTATTTTCTAACTCTGTTAAAACAGGATGCATCCTTTTTGAAGGCACATGGTAAGGTTTTTCTTSATGAACAGCTGTGCTAGATTCAGATTAATGCATAAGGGAGAGTAAATTTTGTTTTGCTCTTCAGCCAGGTCAAGGGCTCCACTGAAATGACAACTTTTCACCAATACAAAGTATAAAGGAAAGGAAGAGCTTCAGTTTTAGTTTTTGGGATATGCTGCAAGTAGGAGGATCTGATTCTTATCAATGGTGGCTTCTTCATTTTAATGAAGAGTCATTTTAATCTGTGCAACAGGAGGACAATCCATTGGCTTGTCCCCACTCTGAAGAACAACAATGACCACCTTGATTTTTGGAACTGTGAAGAGTTTGAGCAAAAGAAAAGAATGGGAGGGACCTGGAGATGCCGTTCAGTCCATCTGGAGGGTTTTCTGCACATCTTTGAAGGAGTGCTTTTAAAGCAATGGTATTTCACTACCTGTGTTCTCTTGCACCCTGCCTGATCCAATGTCCCCAGTGAGGATTCTGCTCTCTGTGAGTTCTGTGTGCAGCAGAGACCATTGCTCTCTCCCAAGGAAGGTGGATTTGCATTCCTTGCACTATGCACAGCTTTTAGTCAATAAAGCCAGAAAAGGAGAACCATTGCTAGCATGAAATTGTCCTGACTGAAACTTAAGGCTCCACCACCATCTTATTGTGACATTTTTAAATACGGCAGTCCCACAGTCCTCCATGGGCTGAGATGTTAAATAAGGTTTTAGTGACTGAAATATTTGCTTTATATAGTGGTGTTGGGGCCAGTGTTGACAGAAAACTGCAACTACACTGAGAGCAGAATTTGTTTCTTTCTTCATTGCAAATACTTTGAACACTACTTAATCCCACTCTGAACACTTATGAAGAAGATCTGTCTCCATTTGACCAAAAGAGAGTAAAGAAAAGCACTCTGCTGATCTTGGAAGACAAATACGCAGAACTCTTCTTGTTTTTTCAGAGAAATCAAGTGCAGGACTTGATGCAATAGGACACACGTGGGAAAAGGGAAAAGACAACCCACACATAAGCCCAGAGTAAGTCAWAGAATCATAGAATCATGGAATGGTTTGGAAGGGACCTTAAAGATGATCTCATTCTAACCCTGCTGCCATAGGCAGGGACATCTTCCACTAAACCAGGTTGCTCAAAGTCTCCTGAAGTCCTGCTAACTGAAAACCAGGTCCTTCTACACTTCTACATCAGGAAAGCCTACCACAGAAAAATTATCTCAAAAGGTTTTGAAAAGACAACTTGGCCAGGGTCTCAAGTGTGCAGGATGCAGATTCAACAATACTAAAAAAATTACAGTGAACAGAGTGAAGGTTGAAATGTAGGATCTCCTGGGACATGTTCTTCTGCYATGGGGTTGGTTGAGGAAAAGAGGTCTTTGTTTTTTGGGACACAGCTTGGCCAGTGTTAGGTCTTATTCTTGATCTCTGGGCTTCTAAGGCCCGTTCTCAGAGGGCTCCAGAACACATGTGCAAGGTGCATGTTGCTGCAGGTTTATTCTCTGCAGCTGGAATCACTGGCCCTGTTAACAGCTTCTGGACTCGTTGGCACAAGGAAGCTCTGAAGGTTTTGTTACTCTCACTTGGGCAGGCGTGGATATCTCAGCTGTGCTCCTCTGCACACCTCTGCAGCAGGGCACGTCAGGAACACTTCACACATGCAYATTCAAAGAAAGGGATCTGAAAACATAGCTGAACAATTTCTAGGGAAGTTTAAGTTCTCCTTGCAGAGCAGTGCCAGCTCAGGGATACTGGAAAACATGTTTTTCATGCATATGTTTTTTATTAAATGCAGCTGTCAAAACAGAGCAGGGCTCATGTTCCTGAAAAGGTGCAGGGAAGAGAAGACAAATGGTTGGAATAAAGCAGGAATGTGCCTACTCTGCGTAGGCAAAAATCACCACTTCTGTAGAGCCTTTGGGGCAACCTTTAAACCAGCTGGGTCAGGGACTGGTAGCTGTGTAGCTGTGGGATTTCAGGGAACGCCTTACAAACCCAACCAASTCCCCAGGGAAGCCAGGACTTGCTGCAAAAGCCACTCCTCCCGTCCCAGACCGGCTGGATAGACACTGGCTCTGCACAAACTGCACCTTCCCASTGCTGCAGRAGCACAGCCAGAGTCTGCTCTTTCCAATCCTCACCCTCCCTGCCTTGCTGCAGACAATGTGTTCCAAGTGTGCTGGCAGTGAATTTACACCATCTACTGCAATCTGATARCATCTACCTCTAATCATTTTGCTGCAGCAGAATTATGGAGATGAGAAGTGCAAAGGCAAAGCAAGATTTTTTTTTTTTTTTATGATAACTTTCCTCTTATTCCACAGATATACCCAGATTCTAGCTCTGATCTAAATGTGTGTTCTGAAGGTGTTGTGCTGGATTTATAACAGTGCAACAGCAGAATTTGGCCGTGATCTTCAGACAACATCAGTTAACAGATTTGCTTATTCCTCTATAATGTATTATTTGGGTTTTCTACGAGGTTCCTATTCAACAAGGATAATAGTCTAAATACAATGCAGTTGTGTGGCAACAGTGTACCAGATAAATTCAGCTAACTCTGGGTAATATCACAAAAAATATGTGTTTATAGCTTCATGCCAGTTTCTGACTAATGCTTTTGTTTGTTGCTATAGCAAACCACACATGAATCTGATAGCCAAAAGCATGTTTATGACTAACCTTAGCTCTCTGGGGATTAAAAATATGGAATGAAAAAAAATCCCTAAACCACAACACACAATGTGAGGAGAACATGATAGGAAACACCTTTTYTGGCACGAGTTTCTATGAACGTTAAAAAAGAGAAGAACTTCATAAGTAGAAAACATTAGGAAATGGGAACTGTGGGAATAGCCGCCTTTAACCCACGGCAATTCAAACTGAGCTTTCACTTCACATCACAAAGCTGTCTGWGCAGGACTAGAGAACATTGCAGGAAGTCCTGGCTCCGTCTTGAGATGGATTTAAGYCTCTGAAATCTAGAGAAGCTTTGTATCACACTTAAAAACACTCAGACCACTTTACTGGAGACAATTTTTACACCATGCCTTGACACATAGGACGTGGGTATTCACTGAATTTATTTCTATTATCATTTATGCTTTAGTAGTTTCCAAGAGCCTGTCCCAAGACTGACACCTCATTATGCTGTACAAATACACAATGGAGAACAATGCTGGCCCCAAAGGGGTTTCTGTTAAACTAACAGAGAGAGCCAAAGCGGGAGGGGGCTGGACAGAGGGGGAGGCAGAGACAGAGACGTGAGGTGACTGCWTTACCCACTCAGTCAGAGGATGAACTCAGGTGTCTTGCACCCCAGTTCAACTGACTGGTTCAAGCTGCCAAATGTGTTACTGTGAGAAGAAGAATACATTATGTACCCAGCAGAGGAGAGAAAATCAATACAKTAAGTAAGACCTAAAGTGGCACAGSTTACAACAAAGCCACATTATGTCAGGCAAAATTTATACTCGTTTTCCCCTGTTATTCTTAATAACCTTTTTCCTTCATAGGTTTAAAAAAATAAAGGGGAATATACACTACAGTGTATAGATCAGATCAGTCTCCATCAATGTTTCCTATTGATATTAATCACTTTGACTCTAGRCTGCATATTGCATCTTTATTCTCAGATTTGTACAGCGCATAAAGTCACATTGTCACAATTCCTGGCAAGTTCTTCCATCATCTGTATGATACCCAACATCTGTATGATATCAGAGTCTTGAGTTCATGGACAATTTTGTGGAGAGATAGGTTTTCCCAAGCTCTYGTGTTCCAGGTATTTCCAAGAGGTTTCATGGAAGACATCTTGACCCATCAGTAGGATCATCAGGACACAGCCATAAATGGAAGCTTACAAAAATCATTAGGGCTCACATGATACCTGCTGGTCATTTAGTGCCACAGGATCAAATCCTGAAGTATTGAGATTTCATTCTGTGCCTACTCAAGCCTCCATTTGCCTCTTTGAAACTGATGCATGGCATATTACATTGCATTCATCTTGTAAATCAGACTATGATATGGGTTGAGGTCAGCTTTGATTTCATCTTGCAAAATCCAGCAGAGCACACATCGCTGCTCACAGGAATCACACCTGCACCCTCGTAAGAGTAAATACTTTGAGAAAAAAATGAAAGCATTTTGTAGATTAGCCCTGAGCTCCACTGRTGGATATAGCAAGCAGCACCAAGATATCAATGTTGTATAAAGTGAGAAATGAAGTCAAATAAGAGATAGGCAGAGATTTTCCATCTATAGCCCAAATGTCACTGCTGGACTACAGAGCTGGTGGCACACACAGGGCCATATTTGACTCTCTCTCTTTGCTTTCACACACTTTTTCAGTTCTTCACATTCAGCAGAAAATGCATCTTATGAAAAAGAAAAAAAAAAGGAAACTGCCAGGCTTCTTTCCTCCACACCGAGAACCTGAAAACAGCTTTGAGTCCAGGAAGAACAAATACAGAAACCATTTCAAAAGAGCTACCTTATTCTCTGTGATTTAGTCCCAAAGTAATTGCTCTTCCCTGGGTGTGCTGAAGAAAATGAAATAAGAGATCACAGGTAGAGGCTGCCAACCCAACTTCAGCTCCAAATTACTTTCTGATGGGTAGTARGAGGCACTGGTTACCAGTACTTATGGACATATGTTTATGCAGGCATGGTTCCACTTAATGAACATCTTTCTCTTTGGGCTCTCAAAARGCACAGCCACCCCTTGCACCCTCTGCCACCCAGACAGCACTGCCTGGCACACGTGAACCTCCCAGCTTGGCAACTGCAGCATCTTGGTCATGATCACCAAGGAAATCCCTGCACCTGCCCAATGCACCATGTGAAACCAGGTKAGCTCTTCCCACCTTGCAGAAAATAAGAGAGCAAAGGGGAAAAAAAAGTATTTGCTCAAAGTCACAAAGCAAATTGGCAGCAGAGCCAGCAATAAATACAACCCAGATGTTCTGGATTCCACCTCCTCCCTGCACCATGCTGCCTCTCTTAGCTCAATGCTGGAAGGAAATGTTTTACATTTACTCATCCCTCCTTTTCCTTTGTCAATAGAAATTAAAGCAGGCATCTGACTGCCTAAGCCTTGAATATTCTGATGGTTTCCAAGGCTTGCAGTAAAGTCAGCCAACATTTCTATTGAATCCAGCCCTAATGGACAACTAAAAGTGATTTCTTTGCCAAGTAGCCTATCAGTGCAAAACTCATTTAAGCACATACTACTTTTATATAGATATGGRTTGTGTATACATATATATATTTCATGACTTTGCAAAGAACCACTAATTACAAAAATACAGTTTTTGTAATTGTGCTGGTTTTGGCTGGGGTAGAGTTAATTTTTTTCATAGTAGC
>NW_026624137.1:21663-35384 GCF_030028575.1 Malurus melanocephalus
AAAAAAAAAAACAAACAAAAAAAACCCCCCAGCAACAGCATGCTTTTTGCAAGTATAACTTTAAAACAAGCCTGTATATCTTTTTACTTTGTTGAAAGATAGGAAAGTCTGTCAGGATGCCTCTTTGAGCTCACTCAGGTCTGCCAAATGACTGATAGCTAATTAATTATTAACATTCATTTTCCAACAATTTGTTTTGTGAACAGAACATCCAGATATTTAAAATTTGCTCATTAAGCTATCTATGGTGCCTGTGTGGTGGGCCATGTCCRTATATTTCCAAAAGCAGTGTAAATCTCATTTCCATGGAATACATCATGTCCTGTCAGTGAAATATCCTTGCTGCTGTCAGCCCAAGGTAAGCCCATGTCTCTGAGCAGTTAAACACATTCYAGCTTGCCTGTTTTCTCACCCTCAAGGTGAATGCCACTCCGTTTTTCCTACCTGCCATCATAGAAATCCAGCTGGGATTGTAGGTGTTGTGCTGCTGTTGCTGTAACTCCGCAGCCAATGTGCTGCTCTACCTGCTGAAGGTATTTCAGYGGGGCTGGACAGAAATTAAAAAGAAATGCAGCATTGCACATTGTATCCTCCTCTCACCCAAATACTCAAGGGGTGCGACAGTGGGGACAAAAACTTTAGCAGCTGCAGGTTGCCTAAAACACTTAACTCCCTCATTTCTCTTACCTGGAAAACAAATGCCCTCCAGATTTTGCATTCAGGTCTCCTGTCAGAGGCCTCTGCTCCTCTGCAGAGATCCCACATATGGCAAGRTCACAGAGCTCAGTCTCTCCTTACATGCTCTTGTGTAATGTGTCTCCAACACGAGCACTCTGCATGAACCCAAATGCTGGGTAACTGCATCCACAGCTCTGCTCCAGCTTCATTGTCATTCGAGGTTTTCTGAGACCTTCTAGACAATGAAACAGACAAAAATGCAGCCAAAAAGAGCTTGCCTTCTTTCTCTGTGGAACAGTTTCTGSTATTTCCTCATTACTGTCACCTCCATTTTGCTCGACTTGCTTGACACAAAGCTCCTAAATCCTCCGAGGCACACCTGGGAGGAGACTGCACATCATTCAACACAGTGGGGACCTTAACCTCAGACTGCAGCAGCAATAAATGACAAGAATAGATCCTGACAAACATGGCTGGCTCATGCCACTTTTGTGCAACAACACTAAGTTTTACAGATTTGAAGCCCTGCTCATGCTGGAGACTCTGCTGTCTGCAGTCTCTGYGAAGCAGGAAGCTCTCACTGCTGCTCCTCAGAGCTGTTGCAGCCAGGTCAAGGACATTGCCCCTTGCTGCAATCTGTCAGTGCCGATTTAGCAAGTCCCAGCTCCCTTCCCCTGAATGCACAGGCTCTGGCTGGCCTTGCCTATGGTTCCAAGTGTGTCTGAGAGCCAAAATCTTATCRCAGTCCATCTCTGTCTCCTCGCAAGAGCAGAGTCAGTGGAGGAGTTGGCGTGGTCTATTTGTGCTGGTATGACAGCCAGCTCCTGTTTTGGATTAGAGGGTGATGATTTTCCCTCCCTCTACATCCCTTACTGGGCATTTGAAAGAGGAAGATTTGTGGGGAGGAAAGACATTCATAATGGATTTTTACAGCTCTTTTGCCCTCCCTTCTGGTGCAAATGAAAGCCCCAGGACCATGGGCTGTATCTGTGGTGTCCAGGGGCCCAATTTTTGTCAGGCCAGGCCATGAAATGACAGTGTGATGGTGGAGAGGAGCTCATGCAGCACCTGAGCTCAGGGGCAGCTCCCTGCACAGAGGACTTCTGGCAGGGGACCCATTTTCAGTGCATGTCACAACTTGGGGATGATTGCAAAAGCGCTGGTTCCCTATCAAACACCAGGGTGGAGATCTGCTGACTCCAATCCCCATCTTTCAAAGCAGGGCAGGGACTGAAAGTGAACCAGCAATAAGCCCCAGACACACAGGAGGGCAAAGAAATTAATGAAGCACAGCTGAGAATAGCAGGGGCGGTGGTCAGCGGTAACACCCCAAACACGTCGTGGTGCGYCTCCTTGCTGCACCAGCGTCTGGCACAACTCCTAGGAGGTGTTTGCCCTGGGCTGGAAAATGCTGTGGTTGCCCACAGGGGCAAGGAGGGGATTCTGCTGCATGAGGTTGTCTCACCCACATTGGTTTTCAGTGGCCTGTGGCCGGACGTGTCTGTGTGTGGCCCTGCTGGCTGCTCTCTCAGTGCCCTTGTGGAATAATCCCAAATCCCTGATTTTCTTTCCATGCCATTTGCTTCCATCCCTGCTCCAGGGCTCTCTTCAACTCCATCACTGCACCCTGAGGGTTTGCAGGCACCTTTTGGCAGCCTTGCTGTGGCTGTGGAAGTGGGGTGTGCTGTGGGCTCCCCTGCTCCCATAGGTGTCTTTTTGCCAAGGTATCTTCACCCAACATGCCTCTGCCAGACTGACCCCAAAGACACCTGCAAAGGACTTCAAGATGGGCGTGTCACAAGTTTCCTTCATGAGTGCTGTATGAATTTCAACTTTGTGAAAAAAAAAAGCTCCAAAAACTGAAAATAAGAAGCCAGAGTTTTTACACAAAACATTTTTTTGGCTTTCCTGCCCAAGCCATGCTGTAAACTATAGTCCAAATCCAACAAGTTAGTGTGACTCAGGTACTTCACCCTCTCAGTTCCAGAGCACCTGCAGGGCTGGGTGTCCTGAATGTCCCTGCCAGCCTTTGCTGGGCACCTTTTCCCTGCCTGCAAACACCCAACCTGCAGAACCATCACCCATCTGCTCCMCCATCTGCCTGCCACAGCCTTCCCTGCCGCTGCACCGGGCACATTCTCCTGGAAAAGCCACGGTTCTGTGCTGACAGAGAGGGACTGCAGCATTTCTCTAACCAAGACAGAGCAGCAGTTCTGGATTTGTGTGACAGYGTGCTCTGGAGCCCACAGATTGACTGGGACATGTCACTGATGTACAGTGAATGCTGTGACACATGTACCTGCTCAGGCTGGCCCCAGAATGACACAACACTGCTGCCCTCCAAACATTTGTGCTGCCAGATTCCTCCCACCTACCACTGCTGAGATCCTGCCAGTCGGGGATGCTGTATTTTCCAACACCCTCTGAGCAGCCTGACGTCTGAACAGGGATACCTCCATGCCCCCAGYCCTGCTCTGCTCAGCAGTAAAAGGGGAATGATGATCCAGGTCTCTGGGAGGGGTCCCTTGGCCTAGGGCTGGCCAKGTGGTTGGGATGGGAGYAGTTCTGCAGGACTGGGGCTGTTTRTCCAGGGTAGAGAGGCAGACAAARGGAGAAAGGGAGAGAAGGAGGGGGAAGCACTGGGCACAGCTCCCAGGAAAATGCTGCTGTGGACAGTTTGCTTGGGCTCCTCGGGGACTCCTGATGGCTGCTCTGATCTCTCCTCACCATGAGACCCAGGGATGATTTGTTGTCACATGTGCTGAGCACACTGTTTTCTTTCTAAGAAAAAGGCTGGTATATTTAGGAGAGATTACATTCATTTTTGAGCTTATCTGCAATTGCTAGGCTTATTCTCTGGGCTTTGAGGTTTATTTAGACAAAATAAGGTTAATATATTTGGTTGGTGAAGCATGCAATGTATACACTATAATTATGTAGTTAATGCACTAATCTCTGTGATGAGATTCCCTGGTATAACCCAGTACAGTTATCCAAAAGCTTCTTTTTAATCTCTGAGGAAGGATAATTTTAAGAAGAAAAACTATTTCTCTTTCTATCTCTATTGAAACCCTTTCATTCACAGATTGCTTTTAGACTGACTGAAGCAGTGGTTAAATCCACTGTGAACATATAATCCAAATACAGATGTAAGATCACAGTRCCATTACTAAATTTATTCCTTCCATAGCAGTTCTGTGGGGGTCCTGCCTCCATCCAGCTCTGTGGATCACTGGAATGTCCTCTCATAAATACCTGTGTGCAAAATAACTTTCTAAGTCTGTTTTACATCACTCCCATGGTCAATCATTTTCTAGTCTGAGACATGCCCCCAAAAAGGAGACTAATAGCAGATCTTAAGAACATATTATCCATCACTATTCATGGGAAGCCTGAGTAGTAAACTGGCATCACAAGTGCACACATCACTGCCTTGGTAGCCATCCATCACCATGAACCCAAGCATGTAGTCATTCTCATGTGAAAATGCCCATTTTGCCTCCAAAATGGGCTCTTACTCACCATTTAAGCACTGAGCTGGCTGAGCTATTCATTCTGCAAACAATTTTTTTCTCATAATCAAGCCCATTATGTGAAAAAGTCAGCCTTAAGGAGTGTGAGGACACAGTTCATATAAAAATCAATGCAACCTTTCACTGAAGTATAAATCAGATCAGCTCTGGCATATATGAAAATATTTGGGGAATGTTTAATGACATTTTTGTGTTCTTGTAAATTATTTTCCTTCAGCTGATTTTAGAAGCAGGAATAAGGGAAGCTCAGCTCATATCATGAAACATCAACAATTGAAACCACTTTCTCATGATAGTTTCACAGATCTACATCTTATAGACCTTCCAATAAACTTACACACACAGAATCATTAAATTTGGAAAATTCCTCCAAGACCATAAARTCCARCCTTTGACCTAATACCGCTATACTCACTTTTCAAGCAAATTWAAAAAAAAAAAARWTYAAAAATCCCAAACCATCCAAATCATTTGGATCCTTATCTSATCTGAGGGAGAGCTGCTAACCTGAGGATCACCAAAAGCTGACCTCTAACTAACTTTCAAGRTAACGATGCCTAGTCCCACTGAGCCATTTTCCCCCTTCAGAATACAAACATCAGTTAAAGCCATTCCTGCTGTGTAGAAAAGTTACTGTCTCATTTGCTACTRAACTCTAATAATTTTCCTCCTGCATACATGTCCCTTGAGTTTCCTCTTCAGGCTAAAATTCACATTTTGGAATTCTCTCCTCCAAGTAATTGTGCTAAGGCAAGTTCTTTGGATTAAAAAGAGAATGACATGAGGCAAAGGAAAGAAAAGTTCCTGCATGTATTTGTTTAAGGGAAACAGAGAACTGTGCCTGGCTGACAGTCAAAGGTCCAGGAGTTGGAGCAAACCACATAGCAATCAAATGAAAAGAGGACCTGTGGAAACCTGAATGACATTTGCATCCTAGGGCTGGTATGGAGTATGGGAATCCTAGGAAAAGWAGGGATGCCTGGACTAATAAAATATGTGAGCCTTCAGGACTCACTGCAAGGTGGAAAATTTTATATCTGTAAGACTTGATCAGACTATTTAGCTAGGACTTGTAGAAATGGGAACAAATACGTGCAGCTTGAAACCTTTCTTTTCAGTACTGGCTGGCTGAGGCTGCTCCTGCTCTTCAAGAGGAGAGAAGTGGGAGCTCAGTGGGCAGGTAAAAGGTATTTAAAATCATAGGGCTGCAAGGATAAGAGCTGCTCCCCTGAGTCTGTGAAAGTCAGGCACGGAGCACTGCTATCAGAATCAAGTGGTGTTTGTTCTTTTAACTACAGAGAAGAAACAACATTTGCCCAGCAGTGAAGAGCAGTTCCTGTGGCTTTGGAGTCTTGAGCGTTTATCAGCAAACTTGGAAATCATACAAACCTTATCTCCTTGTTTGTGTTTCTGAAAAACAGATAATTTTGCCCCGTGAAGACACTCCTATCTTTATTAGGCAGATGAAGTGGACTTGGTGCCTGCTCTTCTTCAGGCACTCACATTCCTGCTCCAYGGAATTTTGTGGGGATTTGGGCTGTTACTGTGGCCTGGGACTTGCTGCTTTGCAGAGCTGCCATCCCTGACTGATGGATCCTCTATCTTGGCCTAGTTATCTTGGCCTATTTATTACCCACATGCCATAGTAATCTTAGCATATTTTGATTTGTTCCAATCACTCTGGATTACACATTTGATCATCCCTCTCTTTGACAGAAAACTCCAGACCCATTCTCAACAGTAGGTCACCAATATTTCAGATATTTGGCTACCTATAGTCCCATTTCAGGAAGTAAACATGTTAGTAGGATGTATTTAAAACGTGAAAGTTTCTCTCCTGGCCTAAGGTTTTGTTTTCTAATATGAAACAATCAATCTCAGCCTTGACTCTGAAATCCAGAGTTAGATGAGGAAACACATGGATTTAGCAAATTTTCCTTGGAGTAGCCATAACCCTCCCACACTGGGGCTAGACACAGCCACAGATCATCCAAAAGGATCATCATTCCTTGCCACAAGGATGTTGCCTTGATTTCTGCTGCCTGTGGAGGGATGGCAAACTAGTTTTGGTGGGGTTTAATCTTAGCTCCACCGAGAGCTGAATCTCTGACATCGCTCAGCGCTGCTCCACCACTTGGCTGTGGAGGGAAGAGCCTGCTGGGCAGGCTGGAAGTTACATCCAAGGGAAGCAGACAAGGCAGCAGTTGTTAGCTGATGTTGTCAGGAAAACAGTTTGTTGGTGCACTGGGGGTCAGGGACRTGGCAAACTGCCCAAGAGTGAGCACTCGCCCTTGCTGGGTCTGCCTGTGCTGGGTCAAAGGGACAGGTCCCCTCCTTGCTCTGAGCAGGGTTAATGGTGAGACCTTTCCCAGCCTTACTGGTTCAGATTGAGCCTGCAATACAGAGCCCAGGAACTCAGCGAGATGTTTCTCCACAGGTGAAAACCCTGGGTTTCTTCAGGGCATATTTTGCTGTTCCCTAACTACAGCAACATTATGAAATGCAAAAACAGCTAGATGCAAAAAAAGAAATTGATTTACTCAAATATTTACTCAAATTGTAAGCTTTTACACCTTYCAAATGCACTGCCTTATATTCTAATTACTTAGGTGAGGAATCCTGGAAAAAATCTTTCTCAAGTCCCTCAATGCTTTGCACTAGCATAGGTTGAACTGACTTCTTCGCCCAAGTAGAAAACTTGAGGAGAAAAACCATCCCAAAGCTCTGTGTAAATTCAGAGGTTCAAACCAAGGGAATGCACATTCCTGTGGCTTCAAGTAAGACATGACACCTGATGCTCCCTCCACTCACAGTGACAACGTTAACTGCAGTGACTGTGAAATTCGTGGTGTGGCTTCATGGAGAAAGGTTCATCCAAGCACGGGGCACTGAACCCCCTCAAGTCARCAGGAGGTTAACTCAGATTGCAGCTATTCCCATAACCATGCATTACAGACTGCTGGATTCTGTTTCAGTGATGAGCTTCAAGTACAGCCAAAAGCGAAGAGAGGCACGTTGACCTCATAGTTCTGTGAATACAGATTGAGCGTCCAAGACAATTAAAAGCAGGGAATACGTGCCATCTCCAAACCCCTGGCGAGCCACTGCCAGGAGTTACCGCTGCCCCGTCCGACTGGAAAGACATTAACACTCGCTGCAGAGGAGGTTGGAASGCAGCCATCCGCGATGGATTGCTTATGAGCACTGACTGGAGTCAAACCGACTTCAGTCAGAGATTTACACAAGCCTCATAATCTAATAGTGGAGTTTACTTTACGAGAGTGCCACACCAAAGATAGTAAAATGCAGTTTTAGCTAACAAATCTACAGGCTTGCACAGAAAAGCTGCAGCCGTCATGGAGCATGTCAGCGCTGAGGAGTGCCTGGCGCAGATTTATAGTTTTCAGTTTATTGCTGAAGAGTTACTGTTAACTCCATTGTTATAGACTTTCTGCAATTAAAAGYTCCAGTCACACTTATCATTTTTAAACACAGCTAATAAAACTCAATAAATCCTGAGATGTTATAGGTTTCCCCGTGCTGTTAAACATGTGAAACTTTTTTATGCTGGATTTTTGACCTAAGTTAGAAGAGATTTTGGAAGCAAATTGGCTGTTGTAAGCTGCTTTACTTCTGATTTGACTGGATCTGAAAATTTTCTTGCAGTTTTTCTTTATTACAGTCAAGGAAGGGTAAGGCAATACTTAGAGTGTTTCCCTCATGCATGCAACAGGTGATTGTAAGCAAAGTGCTGCGTCTTTTACAAGTCACCATCCAACCTTCTGTGYTTCTTGTGTCATAAATGGCTATTTTTATTTTAGCAATGACTTTTGGTCTTTTCTCTCAGATGAGTAATGTTCTCTCTCTTTTTTATTGAAACTTTGAGAAAACAAACTTCTCATTTTCTCTGCAGGTGGCTGCAGCTATAAATTCTACTTCTGACCATCTGTATTCACRTGTTCAGAAAGATAACAGGGTACATGGATGGGGCACAGAACCCAGACAGGTGGACAGAATAATTTTACCCTGCATTATTTCCTRGTACTTTATGAACTAGCCTCAGCAGCCTTGAGCACTTCCAAGATCCAACTTCTACTGACAAGGTTATGGATCTGCTTTTTAAATGCTTCAAGGTTAATCTTAGTCTCAAATTCCATGAACATTCAGAGATCCTAGTGCCAAGTTAGTATATTATGTGAGATATAAATACATATATTGCGAATGGTATCTATTGAGATCTAATATCCACACAAATAGTATTCCTCTTGTAAGAACACAGCTACTATAAAAGTCCAAACATATCCAGGGGAAGAACAAATAACAGAAAACTCATCAGAAACCAACCTCACTGTAAGAAAATTGCTCTTTGCACCCTGAAGTTCTTTGCCACAATTGGGACTGACTTTTTGCACTACAGAAGAGTTTCACTATCTTTGAGATCATCCCGATGGGTTAAGTACACAGACAGAGGAAGTAAGAAAAACAACATGCATGATCTGGAATAGAGATTACTGAATGGAGGGGTGTGTACAGAATCAACATCCCACTGAAAGCTTTGGGAGGCTTTGAGGCTTGAAACCCCTGGTTAAAAACGTGGATCAGAAACTTTTTATCAGGGTGAGCACATTTGTTCATCCCTGATCTCACCTCTTCCCACACACAAGAAAGAGGCAAAGCTTTACACCAGGTGGGATGCACGTTGGTTGAAGCTCTGGGCATACTCTTCCCCAGCAGTATCATTTAACACACAACATCTTCAGGTTTCGCTTATCAAGTGCAGYAGCTGGGAACATTATGTCTTTACAATTAGAAAAGTCCGGTTTCTGTACCAAAGGACACAAAATGCTCACGCCCAAATCCCTCTGCGTTTTTAAAAGCACATCATCTACTGCAAACTTGTGCAATCTGCATCAGAGATTTCAAAGAAAGAAAGAAAGAGAGAGAGAGAGACGTTTGGGTTTTAAGAAAAAAAAAAAAAAAACTTACCAAAAATAACTGAAGTTCTATAAAGTTGCCCTGAAGTTGAAATAGCCCAGAACACCAGTGCAGAGCCTGCCTTAAACTCTCTCTCTTTCTCACTCCCCCTCTCTCTCCAGCAATTGGAAGGAGGGCTGTGCAGAAATTCAGCAAACAATTTTCCTTCTATGTCGAGCGGGGCGTTCCTCACGGGCAGAAAGGGGATGGCTRAGCCTGGGTGAGGCTCGCTGCTATCCCCAAGCCAAAGAGCGCTGTCGCAGATTACACAGCCTGTGAAATCCAATCCCTTTCTCTGCTCAGGCAACAGCTGTACGGCTTCAGCTGAGGCGGGAGCAGGGGACAGACCCTGGGTTTGGTGCTGGTCAGGCTTTCCATGCTGGGGGATATGAGGAATGGGGGCACAGRGGTTTCTGCGAGCTCCGTGTCTTCTCCCAGCTGCTGCCTACAACTGCGGGCAGGAGCGCTCGCAGGGTGGGGATGCGGGGCAATTTCCGCGGCACTGGAACTATATGGGATGTGGGCGCCCGCGCAAAACAAACATCTCTTTTCCTGAAATTCATTCCCAGCCTTGCTTCAGGACATAACTGGGTAATTAACGTTACGTGTATTGGTAAATTCTCATGCAAGCATGCACACACACAGGATGCGGTCTGTCAGCCTGTCACAACAACGCGCTTCAAACGGGCTTCAAGGCTGTCCCAGTGTTCTAAGTTCGTTTTTCCTAGTCACTTTTAATCAGCTTTTTGATTCTTTCCGAAAGCCCCCTGAAGGCTGAGCTGGCGGTCCTTACACCAAGTGAAGCACTATGGGAGTGCCAGTGCTTAGTGCTGCCTTCACCGTGTCCTGATATTCTGCACTTGAGCGCCAGCAGAAATGGATTTCCGAAAATTCGCAGCCSCTCCTCTCACCTGTTGCTATTTCTCCACCCCACATAAAGGACAGAAATTTCTCATGCAGCTGATTCCTCCCTCTCCCAGGAATTCCACTGATCCTTTGACTCCTCCTCCCTGAAGCGTTAAAAAAGTCACAGCAACAGATTTCAGCCCGGGTTTCCGTGTTTAACAGAAGATTTGGCTGCTGGTTTGCATATTGTCAAATAGAGGTGAGGTGAGAGAGGGTGCAAAACACAAACAACACATAAGCAGCCCTGGGAGTGTCCTGCAATCTCTCCGGCTGCTTTGTCAACACCCCAGATCAGGTAAAAAACATTCCAGGCAAAGGAGAAGGAAACCCCCTGTGTTTACAGAGCAGCTGCCTTTCATGTCGAGGCAGATGCTGTGCTCGGGATTGTTATGCTGTTGGCTCTGAATGGGTTTCGATACCTGAAATTCTGCAGGTGTTGGGTTTCTGGACCCAAGTTTAGAATGAGCACACACAGTTAACGGCATTTGAAAATCTGAGAGTGAAAACTGAGTRTTTCTGATTCCATCCTGTGTGGGTATCCAACACAGGCATTTTATGAAMACTGTTTTTTAAGAGAACTACAGTCTTTATATTAAAGCCAATACTATAACTTGTGCAATTAATGTGTATTATTGAATCTAATTATACATTATCATTAATTACAGAAGATCACTTATATAACTCAATTTAGTAATACTAATTTTATCTAATTAATATGTACAGTTTTTCAGCAATGAACTGAATAACACTTCAGAAATTGTCTACTTATTATATGATTCTATTGTATATCTAGACAAAATAATATCTAATAACATATGATGTGTCATTATATACTGTATATATAATCATATGTAATTAATATAAATATGTCATGAAGGAGTATGCAGTTCACATGCAATCTCAATCTTCTTGTGAGTGTGGCATCCAGGCCATGAATTAAAAGAAGAGGTTGTCTGTAGCCACTGCAGGGMRGGAAGGCTGGAAGGAGKMAGATGAGGCACAGGGACAGTGACAGCASAGAGGAAATGTTCAAGGCCAGGCAGGATGGGGCTTGGAGCAGCCTGATCTGGTGTAAGGCGTCCCTATCCATGGCAGGGGGTGGACCTGGGTGGTCTTTAAGGTCCTTTCCAACCTAAACCACTCCATAAATCTGTGTTTCAAGCAAGATATCCTACAGCTCCCTCAAGAACAGAGGTGGCCAGGACAATAAAGGCCTCCTGAGGTGCASTTAACAGCAGCAAAGTAAACTGAGATGGCTGGGAACGGGAGCAAGACCTTGCCAAGGGCTGGCTCAGGCTTGCTCTGCTGCTGTCTCTRTTTCCATGCACTGTCTTTAGAACTACACCAAGGTCCAGCCTTTCCGAGCCATCCTACATCCTGACAAACAACATATATTTTTAGAAACAGACATGCAAAACAAGAAGCCCAGCCTACATCATGGGCTGATGTGGGGACAGTTCATTTGGATGCAGAAATTTGGCTCCTTCCTCCAGAGTGAGTGGCAGAGGGCACAGGCTGTGGGGTGGCAGCAGCTCCATCCCCAGTCAGTGCTGCATTTCAGCTGTCTTTGCTGAATATAGGGATGGGCGTTGTTTCGATCTTTTAAGAATTTTTAAAGCCCACATGAGACAAAAYCCTGGCTAAGCTGAGAGAAACCAACTGTTTTTTCCATAAACCTGGAAGAAATGACTCTGTTCATTTTCATGGTATTGGGAAATCTACTGTCACTGGCTTTTTTCTAATTTCATCTCGGAACTGAAGGTGTAAGCCCAGATGTCTGAGCACTGCCCTGCTGCTGTGACTCCGGTGAGGACAACTGCTGTGTCGGACATTTATCCCCACACAACTTCAAGCCTAAAATCTCCCCTCTTGTCAGCCAATATGATCCTGTTCTGGGACTGKCAAATTATTTCAACATTGACTTACATGAATTCATAATGTTCACTTGGTTTATTTTAAAATATTTATCAAATCCACTGTTTGTCTGCTGAGCTATTGAAAAAATGCTATCAGACTGGTAATTTCCCAATTCACCAAGTGATTCCAGCATGAGTTATTCAGTGGGAATCCTCCAAACAGCCCTTGTTTTTACACTTTTTGACAGACATCTAAATATTAAAAAGATAAAGCTCTTCGAGTTATGCTGCAGCAATATTAAAAAATATTCCTCTCTGCTCTACTGCCTTGCCTGGGAGCACCATTGTATCTCAGATTTCTCTGTCCCATATTTCTCTATCCTACATTTAACCCCATTTTGCAGCTTCCCTGTGTTACAATGTTGTTTTCTCTTCTCTGGTCACAGGTAAGGCTGCAAACACACAATTGAATGACACAATCTTTTTTTTATTGGTGCCATTCACACCCTGACCTGTGCACGGACTCATGTCAGACTTACGCATAAGGGTGTGCTGCTTTAAYAGTAATTGAGAAATGAGATGAAAAACAACGGGAATGTTCTGCTGTTTTCTTTGGCCCAAAGAGAGGGAGACAACATGTTCCACCAGATTATAGTAAAGCATGCTCTGGAACACAAATTCCTGTAGTTTAGTGTGGAGGRCGCAAGGGCGATCATTTCTATTCTTTTTCTTTTTCAGCAGTTACGAATCTTTACATATTTGGGGGGAAAATATGAAGCCTCAAATTTCTACAAGTAGGTAAGACTGGGTTGCAGAGAAGACCAGCTACAGAAGGCAAACTTGTCTGCACAATTCAGAAAGGAGTTAAAAATTGAGGACCTCCAGCTTAAAGAAAAACAGACTGCTGAGAGAAGGAACCAGAGGAGAAAGAAAAWGGAAGRGAGAGAMAAAATCAGTGCGAAGTCAAGATGTRGAAGAGTGGATGGAACTGAACATCAGACTGGCAGTGAGAGGAATGAATGGGTGGAGGCATCTGGCCACCAACTCGCAGTACAAGCCCAGAGAAAGATAAATGTAACATTAATCACCAATTTAAAGACATCTCCTATGCTTTGTCTCCCATGACTCATTTTGTTACGGCACAGGAATGTATATATTTATCTATTCCACAGTCAGTTAGTTTGAACTAAAAAGGTATTTAAGCCAGCCATACAAACTTCCTCTGAATTTCTTCTCTTTTGCAATMCATAAGCCATTAAGTTGATTGATTTGCTTCAACATTTTTTTTTGCACAGAACTCTTGCATTTGCAGGTAGACATGCAACCTCGCAAACAGAGAGAGAGCCAGGTATGGAAATGAGGTTCCATCACTGCCTCTTTTAAGAAGCCTCAGGGTTAGACTCAAAGACCTCATTCTGGAGTWAGTCAATTCAGATGAGTTCCCCCCMAAAAAAGTGAATGGGTGCCATTCATGTATCTTGCAACCTAACTGAAGTCTGTCCTCCAAATAGTTTGGTCTTTYCATCTGAGAATTTACTCAAAAGAGGCTCCAGTGTCTACCTGCCCTTGGCAAGTTCTACCAGCACTACCTGCTTGCTGCACTGACACCAAGATGCAACTGATAGTATTTTGTAGAGAAAGAGGTTTCTCCTTTGTGAAGATAAATGTCAACCTAAGTATGCAGGGGTGGAGTAGTAAAATCCAAACTCAAGGTAAAATAGCCCAAACAAACCTAGGGAAGAGTTGTCTATTTTCAGAAATTCAAATACTCTCT
>NW_026624137.1:35445-39167 GCF_030028575.1 Malurus melanocephalus
AAAAAAAAGAAGCTAAAATGCAGATCTGCAACCAGCATAAACAAAAAGATCCCATCAACAACAGAGAAAGCATTATTTAGAAATGAAACAAAATGAGACATTTCCAAGAGCAATCCTTTCACTAACAGAAGAAAAAGGAAACTAATTCACCCTGAACAGTTTCTTTGATTTTGTCCGTGGSCATGTGCTCCATCTCCCTTTGTCCCCCAAAAGCATTTCCACTGGCCCTGACAGTGCTGGCATTGACCTTCTGCAGCCAAAATAGCTTGGACAGAACGAAACACAAAAACAGGAGCCAGGCGGAGCAARGGGCACCGCAGCCACGGCCACGGACCTGGGGGAAAACTGCTGTAATTAGCGAGGATCGTACAAAAACCACGATCCTCACGGAGCTGCTGCCTTCCTGTCCTGCCCGCTGAGAGCATTCAGAGCAGAGGAGAGCAAAGCCATCGCCTGCAGAACCCCTCACACCCCTGTCCTGAAGGGTCACCTCACCACCATCCCCTCCTSCACTGCTGCTGCTGGACATCCATGTCCAGACAGTGCTGGGGAGGGCTTTAATTAAAAGTTAATATTTACTCCGTGTTCCCCACATCCATCTCATTCCGTTCTCTCTGCTGCTTTCAGTTCCCCGTTTAAATGGAATCCAGAGCTGGCTGTGAACCCTCATTTTCTTACTATTTCAAAAACTGTGCCATTGTATCAAAAGCAGACCTGGGCTTTCACCCCGAAAAGTGAATATTAGCGATAAATGGCTGGAAGAAAGAAACCAAAAGGATCTTTTCAATCTGGAAAGATAGTGCTCATTACCTGTGAATAACCGGTTTGTATTCGATGGTAATGCTCAAACACCTGAAAAATAACTATTTGAAACAAACTGTTTCTCTTTCTGCAAAGTCATTAKGCTGCCTTAAGCACTTTCCAGTTTTGGTATTTCTGGATATCACACAAAGTCAGTAAGTTTTCTTGTTTCGAAATCTAGGGGGAAAAAAGCCCTAAGGACTCTCAACATATGAAGACAACATTCACAAACTCTCGATTTTCAATCATTTACTGAGTTCAATAGTACTTCTGTGTGATATTAATTATATTTGATCAAGACATTTTTTTACTATCAAATTGAAAGTTGAAGCATGTTGCCACCCATGTGGCATCCTATAAAATCATATTAAAAGATCTCATATAAAAAGTAGACATCAATAAAAGCCAAGTATAATTATTAAATGCAGTAGCTCAGGTGCCATTGAAAAAAGCAGAAGTTTTCACCTTCTATAACACATTTCAGATGCTCCACTAAAAGTTGGAGGGTTTTTTTCCCCTTTTCCTTTTTACCAGTCCCTGTATGGAGTGGCATAAACTCCTCCTTTTTGTGGGGGCTCGTGTGGCTCAYGATGTTCCAGCTGTGGAAACGCTTCTCAGTAAACACTCCCTTGTTTTTCTCTCCAAAGCTTTAAAAACCTTTCTAAAACAAAGATCTTAAAATAAAAGCGTCCTGGCAGATGATCTCACTGTGTGCCCTGGGGTTTGCATGGCATTTAGTTGAACCACCAGTGATTATTACGTTTGTTRAAGGAGTAACTGGGAACTGCATTGAAATAATCCCTTTCTTACAGTTACTTCTTTTTTGAGACTGTTTTAACCGAAGCCCTCACACACATCTGGAATAGCACCTGCTGCTGCTTTACTTGCAGCTGTTTCTGTGTCCTGCTTGGGGGGCAGGAGCTGGCACATGCTGCCTTTGACAACAAGCAGGAAGCCCAGGTGAACGGGAAAAACAAGAGAAACTCCCTCAAATCGGGAGCAAGCAAGCACCAGCTCCTGTCCTGCTAATAAAATAAACTGTTTTCCTGCAGATGATGAAYGCTCACCCTGTTTTGCCCCTCCATTGCAGGGGCACAGAGGGAGTCTGGGGATTCAGGGAGGGTATTTCACACACACAGGGGTTGCTGTGTGTCCGTGGCTGGCACACAACACCATGGAAAAACAGGGTCAGTGCTGCTGCTGTGCCTGAGACTCGGTGTGCATCTTCAGGGYGTGGGCTGGCACAGAGAAAGGACTCAGTAGATGACAATGGGGCTTAGTGTTTGCTGTAGGATGTCAGCAACACAGCAGGGTTTATTTCTTAATGAAGTGAGTCACTTGATTGGTATCAAGTATCTGTTAAACTGAGCGATGGGGTGGCTCCAAATGTTAGAGGACCTCGTTTTAAATATACCATTCACCACTCTGGACTGGCTCGCCCTGTGTAAACAACATCAGTGAGAGATGGAAATACGTTAGGTTAATTCCATCTGGGGTTTCGAAGTCTCCTGCTTCCTCACAGAGCTCAGACTGATTTTCCAACAACACAAAATTCACCTCAAAGCCCTACATTCCAGCACGAAACAAGGCCTTCCCTTGGAAAAGGGAAAGCCAGAAGTACAGGGTAAGTAAATCAGATAATCAGCACAGCTATCTGACTTCTGCACTCCAGCTTACTCAGCCAAACTGGCTCGCTGGTGCCCCAGAAAGGAAAACTGTGGGAAACAGCAGCCAAGAGGGAATAGGAAAAGGAGTTCTCCTTCCACAATGCATCTGTGATGCCATTGGCTTTGTCATGTGCAGCTCCTAGAGCTGGAATTAAATCTTTGGGCTTTAAGGGTCTTGGCACCTGAGTATTAGCATCCCAGGGCTTTTTGGTTTCAGGCCTTTAGATCCTGTTTGCAGTCACTGAAATCAGCTGTAGTATTGCCTGTGGCTTTTAATGGCAGCAATGTTGARCCCTTTAATGCTTCATTCCTGACTTTTTCACTCTGAAGAGCAGAGGAAACAACAGGAGCCAACCTCAATCAGGGGTGAGAAATACTTCACGTTGTCTTTTTCACTGGTCAGTGCCAGAGAAGRGTAAAATAATACTGCAACTGCTGGGCTCCTCGGTACACATCCAGAAACTGGATTTGAACATTGATTGATGCTGCTGGCAGAGAAAACCTAGGAACAGGATTCCCTTGGGCTCTGCTGAAACACTCAGTTGTGAGGCAGCATTTATGTGTGAGGAGCGGGAAGGAGCCCTGTACCTGTGACACTGAAATAAACCTTTCCCCACCACTGCACCGGTGCTTTTGAGTTCAGCTGCCAGCCTCTGGGYTGGATGAAGAAACCTAATGTGTAATAATTAATTCCTCCTAATTTGACAATGATSCTAATGATAAACAAGGTCACTGCTCAGTCTTGCACAGCACACGGTGCTGTGTTGGTTCAGGCTGCAGTTGCCAATAGATAGGGATCAATGAAGTGAGAGAAAATAGCTCATTTTTTTAAAGAGAGACATTAKCTGTGTTGTGGAGTTTTGACTGCAGAAGTGCTCTCAGTTGCTGATGCAAACCCTGTGAATGYAGGCTGAGAAGAAAGAGCCCAAAATGGGTCAGGAGCAGAGAAGAGCATTTATTCTGAGATCACAGCAAACTGAACACTTCCAGCAGTGAGTCCTGTTCTTCCATAATCTGTTTTCTCACACAAGGGCTTATGTTTTCAGTCTTTTTTGCTCATAAATAAAATTATTTTATTTTTCCTAAAAGGTACTGAACATGTTTGAGGAGCAGTAGAACTGAATCTTAAAGATTTTTATACAGTGCTCATGAAAGGATTTGAAAAGCTAAATCAAGAATTACTGACAGTTGAGCTTTTTCTTTGTCTTGTTTCAAATAAGAAGTTATGTTATTAATTAAAAGAATCCCAAGAAA
>NW_026624137.1:39279-71256 GCF_030028575.1 Malurus melanocephalus
CTTATAAGGTTATTTATTTAAAATGAGTATTCCTGCAGATGAATGGTTAAGACAGAAGTTAGTGGGGAATTTTTAAAATGTATTTTTTAGCCGCTGTTCAGTTCCTGCTCAGGGAACTGAAATGGAAGCTGCAGTGCTCCTCATGGTATCATTTAGGTGATCCTTCCTGCTCACATGGCCCTGAACTCCCTCCAAGCCCCTCTGGCAGCTGCAGGATCCTGCATGGACTGGGCTCYTGCCCGGGCATTCCCATGTGCCACATCCCAGCCCATGATTCTGAGTAACRAGTGACTCAGGGAACAAACACATGTGACACCTCACAAGCAGCTCTGTGAAGGCTTCCAATTTCTCACTGAACAGACACATGATTCATYACCTTCTCCTGCTGATGGCTTCCTATTGTAGAGAGTGGTTCAGTTAAGCAGCACCAGCCCTACATATTTCCAAACTCAAAATCCTGGTTTCGGGAAACTGTTTCTTTTCCAAATATTCAACAAATACTGACAGAGGGAAAAGGTGTGATAGGGAAATAGAAAAGCAGAACTGCAAGCTTCACCTGCACAGGTCTGATTTGTTAGCCTGAAGGTTTTTGGATGCAAGAAGAGAAGCGAGTTATCCTTTAAGCAGCATCCATGAATGAGAAGGATGCTGASAGTGACAGCACAGGCCCTGCAGCGCCACGGGAAAATAGCACAGGGTCAGCCCTCGGGCTGCCTTTTTCTTTTACTCAGGGCAATGAAAGGGCTCGGAGTGTCTGGTGATAAACTGCTGCCTGGAGCCTTTTCCGTCTGTAATTGTTAGCGCAGCAGAGGATTGTCCCTGCGTTAAAGGAATCACCCGATCGGGCTCCGCTGTGTGACTCAGCTCCTGAGCGCTATTTCGGGTGGCASAGGGGACAAGCTGCCAGGCTGGCATCCCCTCCCGCTTTCGGTGTGGAAATGGGATGTGGTTTGCACACATTTGGTGCTCTGCGAACCGTCTGAAGGGCCGTGCCCGTGCGCTCCGATCSTTGTAAATGATCCATTATTCATCCGCCTGAGGAAAGCCAGAGGAATGGAAAACTAAAACGTGAAACGAGCGAGCGCAGACCCCGAGCAAGTGATTCATGCTGTGTGGAAAACGGGCCTCACTGGGTGTAGGGCTGTAGCTCTGCAGGATGAAGAACAGCTTCAGGGGCTAATAATTTATCTCATTTACAATATCTGTCTTTCTCTCGGTCCTGAAAAAATGCCTGGGCACGGCACGGGCACCATGGGTGAGCCTTCCCCACGCCTGCTTCCCCAAGTGCCTTTCAGCTCCCAGAGATGGCACAGGGACGTGGAATTCTGTCCTTGCCCCGTGAGCAGGGGGAGAAGGGGGCAGAGCGGATTTTGCTCAGCACRCAAACCCGATGTGACAGCGATTAAACCGGATTTGATTTGGTTTGCATTCCCTCTCCTCTGCAGTTACRCTGGGTTCAGGGGGTTTCTTGTTCGCTGTCAGTTCTGAGCCCTTCTCATTGTGGAGTTCAGTGAGAAACATGAACCCCACCACTTTGCTTCCTGCAGAGCTGCAGGAGGAGCAGGGAGGGCTGGGCACATTGCAGAAGGGCTCGGCTTTTTCACCACGKCCCCCTCACAGACAGCTTTCTGCTTGCCTTGATTCCATCATTTTCAGCTCCAAGAAACACATCCATAATGCTGTGACCTAGGACTATTCTTTCCCCACATTAGAATATTTTTATAGTCCATTTTGCCAAGGAATCACAACAGAAAAACTGCACACTGTTTTTTTCTGATTATTCCCTCACTCCTTGCTGAAAAGTTCCTCTCATCATTCTGCTGAACAAGGAAATTTCAACAGGGAAAAGAAAATGAAACACAGTTTATATTCAGATATAAAATTCTCACTCAAAGAGAAATGGATTTTTCTTTCTCTTGGGAAAATAATTAATTTCCTCTCCTGGATTTTGAACTTTATTCCTTTCTTACAGATCCTTTGGTGAGAAATGAAGGGCCCATTAACCATCATTAAGCATCTCCAAACTGATCATGCACTACAGAAAACTAGAARCCCTTGGAGGCTATGGGAAGTCCCCAACCAACAAACTGAAACTTTAAAACTAGCAAAGGAATGAAGGACTGAAACATCCCAAATGCCCAATTAGTCAGTTTTATTATCATGTTGTGGGTGGTCTCTGTGAAAATCTGGCCACATCTCACAAACTCTGAGTCCATCAAAAAGATGTTGCTTTGTGCATACCCCATAATAAAGCCATTGGAAACCCAATGGGAGTTTTCTAGTGTGAGTCATGATACTCGGGAAGAGATGAGGCAGAGCAGCCAATTCACTTTCAAACARCAGCGTGAGCCCAGTGCAAAATCAGCAAATCCAGAGATGACCTGGATATCGCACRCGGTGTTTCATTTACAGCTCAGAAATGTCTGAATCTCAACCAAGCTGCAAATCTGACTCCCTGCACTGCTTTGGAGAAAGGAGGGAGAGTGCAAGAGATGCGAGCAATAGCTTCAAAAAATTATCTGCAGCACCCATCTAACTCTCCAGTAAACTTGGGAAGAGGAGGACCAAGGTTGTGAGACAAAGCGTGAGTGTGGATGAGCTGGTTCTCAGTAACTGCACAGAGCAAAAGTCTTGGTGACACCTTAAAAGACATCTCATCTTAAAAGAGATGAGTTTCAGGTACAGCATTAATCTTTCATTTTCTTAGCTTACACTTTYTGAATCTCAAGGAGCTCTTGACTTTTTAGAAGGGGACAAGTTCTAACAGAGCAGCTGCAGAACACCCTTGGGGTGCCTAGGAACCAGAACAGGTTTGGGAATCTGCAGCTCAAGGCCCACAGTCGTCATACAGGGAGCTGCAAAAAGGAAAGCCACCCTGCCAAATGYCACCTACAGCCTTCCAGCAAGGCCACCTGGTAATTTTAAGAAACAGCCACTTTATGAAGAACAAACTGCCCAGGARCTGGGCAGAACAGAGCCAGGGCCAAGATGGAGAGAACACTGGGTGTGCACTTCAGACAGAGCCAGAATGAGACAGGAGCCTGAAGCAGCCCTTCTTCCCAACCATGGCTGCATTTTCTTACTCTGCTTGTTCAGGGGCCCTGCTTGTTCCCCCTTTGAAACATCACTGTTTCTGGACAGAATATGTCCTTACCAGGAGCACTCATCCCTTGGGGCAGGGGAGGATGGCAGCACATCAGCCTCTGCTTGGGATCAATCCTGGAGGTGGCAAAGGTGGAGAGAGGAGACAGCAGGAACTATGGCAGGAGGGAGGGATTAAACTCAGGTACAGCCTGGACCTGGTCAAGGCTGAGCCAAGGAGAGAGTATCTTCATCTGGACTCAAAAAGAGGCGTGGTGGAAGCCTCCAGAGCTCTTGGAGGCAGCTGCCAGAAGTACAGAAGCTGGAATTTAAATTTGTGGAATAAGGATGAAGGGAGTGTTGGAGAGATGGGTCTGGGGGAAACAATCCTCTCAGGAGCTTAGCTAGGATCTGCCCCTTGTGCATTTTCTGCCCACTACCACTGCATTTCACAAATCCTCTTGCACACAAGTTCTTAGGGAAGAGCCTAGAGGAAGACTTTGAGCATCTCTTAATAGAGAATAAAGAAATTGGTGGTAAGATTTCTTTAGCCAAGGTGTCTCCAGTGATAGCCAAACACCACAATTCCCATTTTAGACCCCAAATGGTAAAAAAAAAAGAAGGTAAGACCAACCAATAGACAAAAACCCACATCTGGGGATTTCAAAACTATTGTTAYTTCCCTGGAAAGCCTGGAAATCTCTGAATGCTGAGCAAATAATTTTCACTCATGAAAGATTTAAGCTTTTTCAGAGTGGCACTTTGCCAGCAGAAAGAAAGGTGGTGCACATCAAAAAGGCTGGTTTTAATTTTAGCTGCACCTGCTGACCCTGACCTGGTGACAGATGGAACACATAACACATAAATACTTTGTCTCTCTGCACAGGATTGACTCAGGACTTCCCATAGCATGACACACTAAGCGGCCACCCTTTCTCCAGTATCTCCAGTATCTGCTGACATCTCACAAGGCAACTGAAAGCTGATTTCAAAGCCACTGCTCCTGCCTGGGGAGTTCCGTACCCTTTTGTACTCTTTTGTACCCTTTTGCCATTAATTTCAAAAAGCACCATTGTCTGTTCATTCTGCAAACAAGGACAGTCCTCAGGTTTAGGCACATCCACRAGTTTGCCCATCTCATCAGTGATCAAAAGCAATGAAGGACAAGCACAGTTGGTAGAAATAAGGGTGTAGTTGCAGGCTTTTGCAATAAGTCACACCTTCCCCTAACCTCTAGGCTGAGAAATCTGTGCATGCTCCARATCTGGGGAGGTGTCAGCCAGACTGAGTGTACTGAAAGCCAGGATGGGTACATGCCTGGTTTAGGACCTTTCCACAATCTTTTGAAGTATCCACACAAGACAGAGCAGCAAGAATTACGAGAAAATTGACACCCTCAAGCAAAGACAGACTTTTATTCTGAAAAAAAACTATTTAAATGCAATCTGCTGCTGTGTAATATATATGCCAGAGGGACAAAATATGGTGTAAAGTAAGATCTCAGCAAGCTGAGATCCAGCTTACATATTTGGCCTGTTTAATCCAAGGATGAAAATAATTACGCAAAGTCAGTCTAAGCAATCCCAGAAGGATTTGAACATATGAAATACAGTCACTGCAAGAAGCGGAAGGAAGGGAGAGCTTCACCAGTTTCAGTTCCCCTTGGCTTTCCTACGCTTGTGTGTGAGTTTGGCCCAGAAAACTGTCTGGCACTGGGGATGGTGATCATTCATCCTTTCTATTTGCACAAGAATGTGGGAAGGGCTTAGAAAAAGCTCCTCTTCTCCCATCTGGGGGCCTGGGTGGGTGCCAGTTAAGTTCAATGATGCATAACCATTTCAAGAAGCTCCTAGCCACTCTCTATTTTGCAGACATTTGTAAAGAAAGCAAATGTACGTGCCCCAGCAGCATGCTGSTTGCTCTGTCAGGATAGGGGGTATCCTACTTTTTCTCCGCTTGTCATGACAGCAATACCAGGCAGAAAGGAAATAAAACCAGTTTATCATCTTAGCACACACCCAACAAGATTTTCAAACCCCAGCAGCTGGGAAAAAGAGAGGGAAGAAAGACACAGGTAGAAAGTGTTGGTGTGGTGTGTGCTCAGAGAAGGAAGAAGCTGCATCTTCTGGAGGGCACCAGGTCCTCTCCTCCCGCACCTGAGCAGCGAGGCAAAGCCACGAGAAGTGCTGCAAGAAGAGAGCTCCTACCTGGAAGCCGTGGGCAGGTTTCGGTGCCGCTCTCCCGGCTGACAGCTGGCCCTGCCGTGATGGATGAGGTGCTTTGGGTCACTCMAGAGCCCAAATCCCAGGGTGGGGCCAGCGGGGCGGCTTTGGCTCCAAACCCCGCCCCGCATCATGTGAGCCCTTTATAGCGAGGTGTCCCCGAAGGGTGCTCCCGTCTCCCCTGACTCTGTGAGCCCTCCCGAGGAGCCTCTSTGATTGTTGAGCGGCAAATTGCAGCCAGCCTGCCTCGCCTTTGAGTGCTCGCCAAGCCTTTGTTTGTTTTCTCTTCTGTTGCAAACATCCTTTGTGCCWTTCTGGCTCAGCTAATTAGCTACAATGCTCAGCTTCTCCAGTTTTTAAGTGCTGCCCAAATAATGGCTGGTCAGACRTAGAGAGGCTTTAGAGCCTGGGTTGAAGCTGTGATGAGACAGGAAGGTGGCCTCTGCCTGTGGCAGGTTTATCCAGCCCAGAACTTCAGGGAAGACACACAGGCTTGGGGTCATTGTCACAGCAGGGTTTGTCCCTTGGTTTCTGCAGTGCCCTGAACTGCACACCTTTGCTCCTGGTCCTGGCACAGATCACTCGACTAAGGTGACAGGAGGGGTGGCTGGGACATGGAGAGGTCACCATGAAYTCCTTGGTGCAAGGGAACATCTCCAGAGCATCTTCAGCAGCCATAAAGGGTGGGAAGCCTGAGAAAGAGGCACCTGGGGAATGGGAGGAACTGYTCTGAGACTGCTCAGAGGGAGAGGTGCGAGAACCAGAAAGGCCATGGATAGCCAAGAAAATCAGGAAGAAAAGCAGCCTTGGATATTTGGAGTTATTCTATCACATGGACCATCTGACCATCTGTATTTTAAAGGTTTGTCTGAGCTTGGCTGTTCTTACAGCCCCATGATGTCACTTTTTACCTACCACAAGGCAGTTTGTCCAGGGGTTAAAACTGCAGTTTCCAGCCATGTGGCAGCCTGTTGTAATCCGCCTCTATTACATAACCCAGCAAATATTTTGCTAAAGTTCAGTTTAATTGCAGGATTGATGGTGGTGAGAAGCATGTTCTCCTTTATTAATTTTTCGCCTTTGGAAATCGGGATAGTGACATGCAAATGGCAGTTTTTTCTCTGCTTGCCTAATTCAGTGTCCAAGCAAAGGCAGTGTTCCTCCTCATACCAGTCATATTCTGCTTCTCAAGGGAAAGGTTAACGTCTCTCCTTTCCCTACTTCTCCTGCTGTGGCACATACCAGAGATCAGAGTGCAARAGACAAACATGACACAAGTCAAGCAAAGAATTGGAAATAGCATAGGGAGGAGGTGAGTTATCCTCAGTCCAAACTAGGTGGAGCTCAGCTATTCTTGTGCTGTTTTGCTAAGGTCACTCTGGATTAAGAGAGGACACAAAGGGAAGGGAGGGAGACTAAAAAAAAAGTTTTGTTATTTAGCTTTTCCCTGAGACTGTTTATAGGTTGCTTGACATAATTTCATGATCATTCAAGGCAAAGCTTTCCAAGGCTGTTTTCTTCCCCCTCCCTTTAATGCCACTGTTGTCTTTCTGATAATGCASGATCTGTGTGGCTCTTTCCAAATCTTGTATTTTCTGCTGCTCCTCCTCATGTGTGCAGGGACTGAAGCCCATCTCTACTTGTCTCTTCTGATCACACTGTTGGCCCTTTTGTGCAATACAGAGAAGAGCACCTGGAGGCTCAGAAATGCTGACTGTTGGGCCAGATCACCAATTGCTCTGTTCTTCACAASAGCCTCAGCTCCAGCTCTTTCAGATCCATGCTGACCCACCTTCTTCATCGTTTCCCGTGCCTTCTGTTGTAATCCTTGTTGTTTTTCCAATCATAGCTGYAATCCCCATTTACTAAAGCTTTTTGTGGTCCAGCTACCTTTTCCAGTTACACTGCTGTGAATCCAGAGTAAATCTGCTGGTGTAATTGGGATCACAAGATATGAGATGACTGTATGTTCCAGGAGCCAGAGCCAAAACCAATGTCACCATCGTMAGCATCTTCCTCGCCGTTGTTTCCAATATCAAAGAGAGATTGTAGTCTGGGAACGGTGATACYGATCATCAGACTTGGAGTTGAGTTGCATAATTTGCCTGCTTCAACCTTCTCCAGATGCTTTTCAGCCATTAATTAAGTACAGGAGCCCAACAAAGWCAAGGGTTATCATTTTCAGGGTGAGGCACTGAGAAGGCAGCAATGTTCTCAAAGTTGCATATAAAAAATCCCCCTGGCTCTGTGGTGAAATCCCACATTGATTTTATTGGCTCAAAGTCAGCAATAGGAGTCAAAAGAAAAGTCCCCATCTCTTGTCCCTGTCCTGASAGAATGTTGATCCCGCTGGGAAAATGGGTGCCACAGAAGGGGTGCTGAGTCTTTCCCATGCCACACTTGTGTTAAATTTGGGGTTGGTATTTTGTTGAATACTGTTGAATGGTGATTTTTTGAACAGTGTCAGAGGAAATAGACATATCTGTGACAAGCCACTCTATATGGCATTAGCTTCACTGGGGTATCACATTTCCCCTTCCAGCCCATGGCAGCAGCCTTCCAGGTCCCTCAGGATTTGGGGATCGATTTCCCCCTTTCATGCTACTGCTGAGTCCCAAAGGGATTTACCATCAGTCCAAGCTAAGCACTGCTTTGGTGCTGCCAGACCTTGAAAGCAAAAGTGTGGACAACCTGATCTGCATCCACATTCACAGCACCTCTCTTGAAACACGTCTGATGCCACAGTAGCTTAAAGCATTCTGCTTCAGTGTCACAAACTTAAGGAAAAAAAATAGAAGCCTGGAAAACTTCCCAGATCATGCGGTGTGTCTCACTGTTGTGCCCTAAGGAAAGGGTGAAGGTGGTAGGGCTGATTCCTTTACTTTTCTTGGCCCATAGGTGTGCATCATSTTCTCACACTGGGCTAGTCTGCTGGTCCATCYAGCTGTGTGTTTMAYTTTAAAAAGTTTGTATTGAGGTGAAATGGAGASCCCTATGGCYGTGAAGGACAGATGAAACAGTTTTGTTTCTTGTCAGTTATGTATTCTATAAATACAGCATTAAATGCATGTAAAACATTTACACAAGTGTATGTGTAATGCAACTGAGAAATTTACAATAAATTTGCTAGCATGAATTTATGAGTGTTTCTCCCACAGCAATTCTAACAACTAGATAGATTTATTTTCTTTTTGTACAGCCTGTTCTGACAGAGGAAGACACACTGATAGAAATCTAATGGTAATACTGTGCTAAAGAAAACTGGAAGCCCAGCCAGGACTAATTACTGCAACCTCAGACCTGGCTGCTATTCCTTTAACGAGGCTCTGTGCAGGCACACGGGCTGGCTGGGTTAGTAGGGGAACAAACTAGTGCAGAAACAGGATTGAAAGGTTACACTTGTGCAACTCTTCTGGCCTTGAAGATACTTCTACACAAAATGTTATGCCAGCAACTTTTGGTACATAGACACTCCTATTTAGTTGTAGTATTTACTGCTAGTAAATGCAAAGGGTTAAAGCTAGAAAAGTTATGATTTGTGAGCATTTGCAAACTTGTCTTTGTCTCATGACTGAAAACAGTTATGTAATTGTAATTGTGTTGCCATAAAGGCAGGGGTGTATCCTTGAGAGATGGCTATTCCTTTGGCATTTAAGTTTGGTGGCCTTCATTCCCTAGGGTGAACAGGCTCTAGCRTGGGCTGGCCAGGATTTGGGAAGTTCCCTCTTGCAGAATACCAGCTCCATGTGCCTTTTCTTTCACAGCAACACTGGCCATGGCAGCTTTTTATTATCCCCTCTCTGCACCTCCTGCACTGTCACATCATCCCCAAATGTGAGCTCTCAGTTAGACCAGGGAGAAAATAACCCTCCTGCAACCTGACTGCCAGCCAAAATCCCATGKGGATATCCCAGTGCTCAGTAATGCAGCCCTGAGCACCCCACACATCCAGGTCACCCTACAGACACTACAGGACAGACGTGCTGGGGATGGGATTGTGGCTGGGGCAAGGGAAACTCGGAAACAAGGAAAGAAGGAAAGCACAAGGTCTGTCTGCACTGGCACTGGGTGACCATGCGTGCTRCAAGCTTGGGTCCAGAAGAATTTTGCAGCCACTCCTCTGCACGGTCGAGCCCAGCCCGGCTGTTTGTTCGAGTGTTTGTCTTGGCAGCCCACGTTGAACTGCGAGTGTCATTTATCTCCGATGGTGGCAGCGCTCGCCAGAGCGAGGAGCAGCAGCCCTGGAGGCCCTGGCTCATGGGGGCTCTCCCTGGCCTTTGCTTCACATTCCTCCACCTCTCWCACAGTTACAAGGGCCCTGGAAAGGAGGCTGCAGCAGCCAGAGTGCCTTGGACAGAAACTGATGGTGCACAAACTGCTGGGTGAAACACACCATGCTTTGGTGCCTGGGGAGGAGCGCACTGCCAAAGCAGGCTTGAGAKGTCTCTTGATTCTCCTTCCTTCCTGAAGTTTTGAAATGCAGCAGTAAAGAAAAATCAACATTTTTCAGCTGGTTTTGGTTTGCTGCTGGGGTATGTGCGTTCCTCACATGAATCAGAAGCCGTGGCAAACACAGTGTGCTGTGCCTTGGTCGGGTACATACCATCCCCGTTTCTTGCAGCTTGATGGAGAACAGCAAATGCTTCATTGGGCAGGGCATGGACAAAGAAAGCCTTGTTGGCTGTGGGGCTTTGTCACAGCGATGTTTCTTTTCCACTTGTGCTCATAAGTCACCAAAAGGCCTGTGGGCGCCCATTGGAAATGGAMGTGTGAAACTAATAACTAAAAATATAAACTCTGGAGGGAAGAAGATGAGTCAGGAGGGAGGGAAGACYGAGAGAAGCCAGAGGGATGCAATTTACTGAGCCTGATTCACGATGATGGCAGGGAGGGAGCTCTCTGCCAGAGCTAGATGAATCAGATTCCCTTTCAGTCTGTGCTGGCACCACAGTTATTTTGGTGTCACCATGGATAGAACAAGAGTTAGATATTGGGAAGCATTACTGGGCAGAGAGTGAGTGTCTGCTGAAACTGAAACAGCTTGTCATCTTTACATGATACTCACTCAGTGAAGTAAAAGGAGGGAAACTGAAAAATGCTKGTGTGTCAGCTCAGAGCTTCTCCTGAGAGCCAGGAAAGATGTTCTTCACCCAAGCTGGGGGTCTGGCTCCTACAGGTTTTATGTATCCCTGTCTCTTAATGGGGCTGGAATAGATGCTGTTACAGCTCATAGTCAAACAACTTGAGAAATTATTTCTAAGAAAAAATGCAACTGAGCAGGTATTTTGGTTTAGATCCTCAAAATTTGTGGAACATTTTCAGCATCATACGATGGGATGGACATGAAGCCTTTGGCGTGGCAGACAAGAACAGAGAAGGGATGTCACTGTGCTTGTAGTGTTTCTCTGGATGTCACAGCTTGCAATGGAGCCCTGACCAGGGACTTCCACAGCCCCAGCTGATCTCAGGAACCCACTTGCGTGTCATTCTCATACAGTGCAAAGCTCAACCAGGCACCTGAGAAGTACCAATCTTGTGGTCCAGGTGTCCATTTAGCAAAGGATTAAGGTATGTGTTTTATTTTGACCCAGCRCTCCAGTCTGGTGTCAATCAGGAGGCCATACACCTTACTTTAGTGTCTTATTGAATGGGATCTTTTAAAAATGGCAATTTGCTTCTGAAGATTTAGATCACACCCCAAAACAAACTAGAGAAAAGATTTAGAAAGCATTTGTGCTAGAAAGACCTTTATATTTTAGAATTTGGCCAACTGCCACTGTTTGCTGATGGAGATGTTCCTTTCTCCTACTTATTTGTTGTTCTGACTCAAAATTATCTGTGAAAAACATGTTCATCAACAACTGCAAAATGCTCCCAGCCTTCTCCAGATGTCAGATCCGAGTGCATGCCTGCACTTGCCTGGCTGATAAAGAAAACTGGCAAWTTTCTGTTTATCTGTTTCTCACCTGTGTCATCACGACAGTCAGCTAAAGCAGGGGCAGATGAATATAGCTGGCAGAGACAGGAGCTTACAAAACCAGCCTATTTTTAGCCAGCCTTCCTTCCACGCTGTGGAGGAAACGAGGCATTTAATATGCGCTGCTTGATGTGGGATCCATGGTGTGGTTTTCCCCACCCTTGCTCAGATGATCCTGCCTCATCACCACGCTGATATTCCTTCCTCAAACCCGTATCACATGCCTGGGCAGCCAGCCAGCCTACCTGTCTGAGAAAAACAGAGCTGCTGCTCCCCSCCACACCCTGAGCTCTGAGGATGATAGCCCAATGTCGAGAAACATCAGCAATAACTCTTTGGAAAGCAGATGCCTGTCAAATTTCACATGAAATTCTCTTTCCCTGCCCCATCCTTTCCCAGCACGGATTTTGTTGTAGGTGCCATGGCCCTGATCCTGCTCAGCACCTCCCAGGCACTGGGATCTGGTTGGTGCCRTGGCATGACCCAGTGTGGGAGATGCTCCTCTTACCTGTGACCCACCTCAGCATCCTTTCACACCACTAGAAAACTGGTACCAAACAAATACCAACCCATGGAGAATGTGGCATTTGGAGAATTTTGTTTCCTTAGCCAAAAAAARAAAMCCYKRAAAAAAACCAATCCAAACCTTTTGCTGATCAGTGAGGAAAGCCYTGCACTGTGGAGTGCTCTGTTAGTGTTCTGGCTGTTTTTGTTTCTATTAGGTAGCACCCAGAAGTCCTGAGAATGTCTCTGATGTGGTAAATAGAAAGAAAATTAAGAGCCACAAAACGAGTTTGTTTGCTAAACAAGTAAATCTGTGCAGGCTGACAAACATTAAGAAAATGCTACTACTGGAAAAGTCTCATTTATAAAAGGAAATATTTTCACCAAAACTATGTCATAAATCATATTTAAATACARTCAGAATGTACTCYTAAAATATTTGCTATAAMCTTATAGAAATTCAATTAKCTCATCTAATCATCAGGTAATGAGTAGAGCTGTATCTTTTGTTGGGTGGAGAGAYAGGAGTTACTCCTTGAGTTGTCTCCTTGAKTCCAGACAATTATAGGACTCAGGAGTCCAAGAAGCAATTTTTGGCTTTCCATTGTCATGGAAAATATAATCCTAAACTATTTACAAAAAAAAGCCCAGAAATAATCAGTCATTAAAAAAAAAAAAAAAGCACTCCACTTTTAGACTATCAAAATGTTTACAAGGCTGTGTTTTGTAGATTATAACTTCTTCCAGAATAAATAGCGAGAAAATTTATTGCGGAATGTAGATAAACATAGGTTTTTTGTGTATTTTAAGGAGAAAAAGATACCATARAAATTTCAGATTCTTGGCATTTTTGTAGACACAACTTTAGGACTACAAGTTGCTTGTTTTAAAACAGGTCAATCTCTGYGTAAACTAAAGAGCAGATTTGTAATTTATTGATACTCTTCTGCCAACTAAGCACTGTTTTGCATTACTCCTTTGACTCATTCCTCCAGTCATCACTGTTCTGCTTCAGYGAAATTTTATATTAAAATGTGTATCTTTTCCCCTTTAAAAAAAAAAAAAGTTAAATTGCCAATTTCCTCCTGCTCTGCAGTWGGGAAACCCAGGAGAACAATCCCTTCTTCCAGAGTGCCGTGTTGTCCAGCCAACAGACCGAGCACAGAGCACAGGACACGTTGAATTTGCAAACACACAGTGCACGGCGCAGCTTTAGCCATTGTAAATGCCGGGTGCGTTGGATCATGCGGGAATCCTGCTACTCTGAGRAATGAAGGGCAAGCTCGTGAATTAAGGCATGCAACCCGAAACAGGTCATTTAGACACAGCTTGAATTTAATTTGTTTACAAAGTCAAAGGTTTCTTTAAGCACAGATTCGACATTTGCAGGAAAGTTTAGAGGAGGTAAGGACARGCTTTTCTTAACTCTATTTTTCCTTATCTGATTCATGCAGCATCACAGAAAGCCACACCCCAGCAGCTGCAGGGTTTGCCTGGGAGGCTGAGTCGCAGCGAGCAGAGCACAGGAAAGCAGAAGCAGAATACAGAAAAGTATAGAAAATGTAAGCCCACCACTGGCTGGAGATCCTTGCCAGTTAGGAAGAACTAGATGAAAGCAGTCACACATCTTGGTAGATTATGGTGGCACAGCAATAACAAGAGAGGAAAACTTTGTCTTTTCAGAGGATCCGGGTGCAGAATCAGTCCCAATCCGGAGGAGGAGACGGAGACTTTGTGATTCTGTGCTGCAGGGAAAGTGCAGCTAGACTGARACTAAATGCTGACACACTCCTCAGCCTCTCAGTGAATATACATCCTTGGATGCCAACCAGATTATTCCGGGCTGCCCTGCATTGCATTATGCCTCAGTGCTCACTGCTTGCAGAGCTGGAGTTCAGGTCATTGCAGAGACAGAAGAGGAGTGGTGTGGATGTTCCTCGCMGAGTCTGAGCACACTTAGGGAGATTGATGAAGGCTGCCCTGGCTGCCCGATTGGCTGCTGCACTCCCAGGCTCCAGGGAGAGGCCACGCTGACACGAGAGCACAGCATCCTCCYGGTGATGGAGAGAGCCAGGAGCGGGGCTGGAAGCGTTCTGCCTCCCTGAGGACATGCAGAGAAGCATGAAAGAAGGGTGAGCAGACCCTGGGATTTCCCCTTCCCTGTGAGGCAAAGCCTGACACAATTTCCCACTGAAACCAGCAGAAGGAAATCCCACTCATCTGCTTAAAATCACATTTGATTTGGGACACATCTTGGAAATGAACTTGTATCCATGGCCAGCTACCTACCACCAGCAAGAATGAAAAAAAAAAAAAGAGAGATATAAATCATATGTAGACTTTCTGTGTTGAACTTTAATGATAATGCTCAGACATTTCATTAGTAATCTTTAAAATACAAGGAAATCATGCTGCCCATTCCACATGTAACCAACCTGGGGCCAACCTGGGGCCAAAACTGGCTGCTGTGCAAGAACATGCTGTGGGTCTGATCCAGTGCCCACTGAGACCAATGGGATGAGTTTCCCTGATCCTAGGGGAAGCTGAGGAGAGAACAAGAGCAGCTGGTGTGAGACAGGAGGCCAGTGCTGCTAAAAACGGGGAATTGCCCATGCCATCAGCCCTGGTTCTGGCTGTGAGTATGGTATTGGTGAGGAGCACAGGGTGGGAAGGAACTTCAGGGCTTGACGCTAGGTTTGGCTTCCTTGGCATTTTTGGCAAGTAAGGCAAAGTGTGGCTGTACTGCCTGTGGCATCCACCAGAGATCACACCTAGCCCTTAGCTCGTCTTCAGGAGCACAATCCCCATGACAGCAGTCAGCTTGGCCCCGCCAGCTCAGTGGGGATTCGGTGCCTCAAAGATCACAGGAGAGGTGACTCCCACCAGAAGTCAGGTCTGTGGGCTTCTGAGKCCAGGGTTCAACTCCCACAGCTTCWGATGTCAACAGGATAAAAGCTTCTTGCTGTGTCCCGYTGTAGTCAAAGGACTGTAGTCATCYACCCATCTTTTGTTARTTGTGTCTCTAACATTTAYATTCTKCTATCTGTGCCTGRTGGCATAAATCCTTGAGCAGCAGAGCCAGTCCAAGGYCCCCAGCTTGTCATGGCTCATACATGGAGAAGATGGATCAGAAGATGCAGTGGTGACTCAGGGATTCTCTGTGCACACAGGATGTGGTTTCTCTYCATTTGCAGAAACAGCTGATCAAGAGAGCAGTGAGGCATCTGACAAGTGAATTATTCTTAGTGCAACAGAGGATTAAAAATCCATGTGTTGTTTCCTACTGTTGAAARCCCTTTAAAGAAACACTTTTGAACACAGTAAAATATTTAGTGAAGATGACAACAGTTCAAGTAAAAATGCAGATGCAAGCACATGTGCACGCACACACAGGAGAACTCAGCTGGAAGATCTCCCTATTTACTCATCTCAGCCATATGTTTGCACCTACAAAGCCAAAATACTTCTTGTGGCAGATATTTTTAGTTAATTTTATTTTTGCTTGTGATATCAGTGATGCATTTTTGTAAAATGCAGAAAGGGTGCAGGGTAAGGAATGCACCAATATGTCACCATCCAGKACAGGAAGCAGCAGGGCAGGACCTGGGAGAGATCCATAACTGGGGACTAGATTTAAATGAGGTTTCAGAGCTGAAGCATGACATGTGCAGAAATGAGTCCAAYTCTCTGCTTGGGCTGCTGCCTGGTGCTGAGCACAAATATCCTCTGGAAGGACCTCGTTCCTGTTGCCCAAGAGATTGGATCTCTCCACAGGGGCCCAGAGGGGGCTGCTCAATGGGAGAAGTTCAATCCATCTGGATTCCTGAGCCTGCTGAGCCACTGGGATGTCCAGAGGTGTTTTGTTATGTATCCTTGGAGCATCATTTATCCACAGTAGCAGGTTTGGGTTTCTCCACGTGCCATGGTTTAGAGGTGGTGCCCACTTCTGTCACAGCACACCAGTCCATGGAGCACTCTCCAGGTGGGCAGGTGGTCTGAGTTCATTGCTCATCTTGCTCTGCAAGGGTTTGGATCCACATTTTCCTTGTCTCAGAAAAAMCAGAGATGTGAATATGGAGATGCACAGGATCTGGAATCTCTCTTGACACCATGAAGAAAGCTCTGTGTCTCTTGCTTGCTGAATGCATTCCATCAGTCCTCATAAATGCAGATGAAGGGAAAGTGGCAGCCCCTTCCTGAGGGAAATGGCCATGAATCAGCAGCTCCTTGCCCCTGGACCAGGTGTCACCAGTCTCTGCCAAAACTGTCTGAGGTGGATAGAATGGACCAAAGATTTGGAACTGCACAACCACACRGACCTGCTGGGCAGCCTCTGCAGGGCCACAGCTCAGCCTGTCCTCCCCAGGCTCTTCCCAGCTTTTCTGCTGCTCTCTGCAAGCATTTTCAGCCTGTGAGCAGGGCTAATGCTACACTTTTCTGTTCACACTCTTTCTCTGTAAAATCCAAGTGTCTCATCCTCTGAAAATGTCCTCTCTGCACTGCTCATTACATTCAGGCAGGTGGAGATGCCCTCAGGGCTGGCAGCTGAGTCTGATGGCCCCAGGGCCAGCGTGTCACGGAAATATCTGCAGATGACAGGAGAAAGGGAAAAGCAATTGCAAAGTGCTAACGCTCCCTCGGGGGCTGCGAACAAAAATAAAATAAAAAGACAATACCAGACCTTTCTCGTGGCATTTTATACCCCAGAAAAGCTGTGGTGGGGGAGGAGCAGCCCCTGGTGCAAGTGGGCTGTGGTTTGGGAATGCTGCCTGTCCAGGGGCATTTTTCCATGTGTGCCTTTGTGTCCCTTCAGTGCTTTTCATGTCCCCTGGGCCAGGCTGAGTTGGACCAGGCCACCAACTGAGCMCTGTCCCAGAGCCAGGCAGTCACTGGCTGTCAGAGTTTGATGGTGGGGCATTTCTGGGCCCTTTGTTTCCCACTGAATCCCCAAAGATCCAAAAGTGAGGTGTTATATTTGCATGGCTAAGGAGGAGAGTAACTGAAGTGTCTGTAGTTTTTAAAGAGCGACATGTATGGTGAAAGTTGATTTTCAAGAATTTTTTAATATCTGGAAAGAGAATTACACCTCTGAAAGGAGATTCCTCTAGGGATGGGTGTTGCAGACACAACCCSCACTCTCCACTACTTCTCAAGGAGCCTGGAGGATGGATTCAGTCCTGTTCTTCTACTTCCTTGTGTACAAAAAAGGTACCTGATGCCCATCCAGCCACCTTAGGGCCCCTGGGCATCTGCATGGGGCTGGCAGAAAGGACACAGGACCCAGGATAAACCTGTTCTCTTCCAGAGAGACCAGCAGAGGCAAAGCAGCATATCCTGGTCATCTCAGAGAGCACCACTTGCCCACGTTTGGGCAGCTGAACCTGGCCAGGGAGGCTGCACTTTGACATTGTTAAAGCTGAGTCAACARATCTGTTCTGGACCTTGACAATTTGAATAATGGCTACATTGAAATCGTTCAGAGATGCACATTTATTTTCCTACTGGTTTTGTTTGAAATACTCTTTGCCTTGCAGTTCGGATTTTCCAAACAGCGCAGCACAAGTGGAGGTGGCCCCTCAAATGAGCTTGTGCTCCTRTCCTGTGTGTGCCTCCTGGACAGCAGGAACCTCATGGGGCTTCATGATGGAAATTTCCTCCTCTGGAGGTGTGATCCAGTTYATTGCACAGGCAGGGCTCGTGCAGGGGGATTTATGGCTCTGTCCTGGCACACCTCGTTCCCAGCCTGKGCAGGAGCACAGTGCCACGGTGACATCAGGGCACAGAGCTGATCTCCTCCCCGTGCTGCTCGGTTTTCACAGTAACACCCTAATCCTGCCAGGAATATACATACTGCCAGAAAGTGGGGGCTRGAAATACACTTCCTAGAGGAATCATAGAATCATAGTATGGTTTGGGTGGAAAGGGACCTTATATRGAGCAAATTCCTGCAGAAAGGATGGATAACTTCAACCAGATCAGGTTGTTCAAAGCCCCWCCCAACGTGACCTTGAACACTWCTATGGATGGGGCGTCTGCTGCCTCTCAGGTAGCCTGTATTTCACCAGTTTCATTGCACAAAAACTTCCTAATATCTAATCTTTTAGTTTAAAATCTTTCTCCTTGTCCCACAACTACACACCCTTGTAAAAAAGTCCCTCTCTGGCTCTCCTGGAGCCTCTTCAGGCACTGGAATTCATATCCTTGCTGTTTTGAGGGCTCAGGTTCCTCGCTCTTCATTCCCTTCTTTCTTTCTCTCAGAKTCCTCCTATTCTTTACCATTGTTGGTTACTGGTCAGAATGTGCTGCCTCTGCACGGGCAATTATGGAAAAAGGGTGTCAGGAGATTATTCCAGTGAGGTCTGTTGGGATCAGAGGAAGCTCCGTGCCATGTCCAACAGAAGACCCAATGAGTCCCTCCTCAGCCTCTCCTCTCCCCTTCAATGGCCCCCTGAAGTGTGCCCATTCTTATTTTCTAGATGTCTTCTGCTTAGATTTATACTCTGGCCAGTTCAGCTTTCTGAAATCTGCAAGATCCTGCAACATCTCCTGAATTATCAGTTTTYCTCTTAGTTACCTCTGCCCCTGTGTTTTTTCCTAGAATATTTTACTTAACTTTCTAGATGACTGGAGGTTTCAGTCTACGTGACATGGACCAGTTCCAGTGACTTTTCCCACCTCACTTATGTGATCTGCTATCTGCTGAGTTACACAATCTCCTGTGATGGTAACATTCAGCTCATCACTCCCCCAAGGTAAAAATCTGCTTAGGGAGCTGCTCTCATCTCAGATGCACAAACCTTTTCTGGCACAAGTGCAATGGGAAAGTCAGACAACAAAGTTCCCTGGAGCCAAATGGGTGTCATTCATTCCTGCCATGTCTTGCTCTTTTAAGCAGCACAGTAAGAACAGAACGGAGAACTTAGGAGCAAGTTTAGAGATTGTCTGAAACTGTTCCGACAGGCAAGCAAAGCTAATAATTGTGCATGSAAAAAAATAGATACAAAATATTAAAATATTTTGCCTGAAATTAAAAACTACCTTCTCAACTTCGCCCTTCCAGCTCCACCCCTTCCTTTTAGATATGTCTATGATTTGTTCAGATATTGGAACTGTGCACGTGGAGTATCCAAAGYGAACATATGAGGCACCCATGGCTTCTGCTGCAGCCTCCCTGATGCAGAAGGAGCTCAGGTGCACTGGCCTTTAGAATGCAGAGTGCAGATGCATGAAAAAGTGGACCATTTTAAACAAAATTTAGGTCAGCTCTTTACACTGGCATTTTCCTTCTAGCCTGAGATCTTTCCCTTTAGTCACCTGGTACCACACCATTTTGCTGGACTGAGTAAAGACTCCAGAATATGGATCTTGACTGCTGAGGATTTTTTTATGTGGGTTTGTTCTTTTCTTTAAATGTGGGTTTATTTGGTGCATGCATGTGAGCATACATTGGTACATCCATGGGGCAGGGAAGGAAGAAAATATTCAGTGCCCCATGAATTTCTGCAGGGTCCTGTTTTGATGCCCTGGCTCTGCTGTTCTTTTGGTCAAGCTCTACTGCCCAGCTGTTCAAAGCTATTTACATGTCTCARTTCAGTTCAGCATCTGTCTCAGGCTGACTGAGGACTGGGCAAGGCCTGTAGAGACTGATCCCTTCATGATTATTGTTTGTGAAGACATTGGCTTTTGCTGCTGATATTACTGGGCCCTCTGTGCCTAAACTTTTTTCCTGGAGAATTTCTACTATTGCTCTTTGTGCCTTTTATAAGAGTACCCTCTCTGCCCTTTGGTTTTAGCCTTTTAGCTCTGGTAAGCCTTTAGGCAGAGATGAAGGCTTGGGAAGAAGAGATTTCACTGCACTAAACCATGGGAAAAACTTGGGCCAGGTTTAGTCTCTTTCACTATCATCCCAATATAGAAATGCTAAAGTGCAGTATTGATATTCGTAGTAAAATACACTTGCTTTCAGGCTTCCTTTTTGAGATGTAATATCTGAGGTGTAATATCTCAGTGTTTTACTCAAAAYGACTCTTAGTTTGGGTTCTATTAAAGTAACTTGGAAAGTTTCATTAAAATTTATCTGAAAATTTCTGAGTGAAATATATCAACCTCAACTATATAAAAACTCTCATTTTTATAAGAAACTATCTGCATATCCTGACTTGTCCAGTTATGAGAATAGTTCATTTGTCTCTTTCTGTTTCAGCCATTTGAGTCCCAGAAAATCAGTTACAGAAATTAATTCCCTTTTACAAGGGCACATTTTTCAATGTTATTTTCCTTAGGCCATGAAGAGGTACTGGTTACCTAAAATTTGCCACTTTCCATAGCCCTGTTTACCAATCTCATCTTCTCAGCTGAAGGGAGAGTATCATTGCTGAAAAGGAGGACCTTTTCTTCCACAGTGCTTTGATCAGTGCTCCTCCATTAACCAATCAAAAGWTAATGTTTTTTTTAGCTCCCTGGATGACAAAAAGGATTCAGAGGCTGCAGGGCTGAGTGTTTCAGGACTTTACCTCTTACATTTCTCTGTCCAGTTCTGTGCAGATTCTGGGAGAACTTGACATGTAAAAGTGGGTTTCACCACAGCCAACAAGGAGCAACCACCTAATTTAGCCTGCAGAAAATGCAAAAAGAGTAGCAGGGACCTGAAGACATAGAAACTTAGCTCTGACCTGTGGATGTACCTACTGTCACCTGGGATTTATAATCAGATTATTTCCTGAAGATCATGTGCAAGACACCCTTTTGTCACAAAACACAGCTGGGGAGAGGCCAGCCCATCTGCCTCTGCATGGAATAGCTCAGTGTTTGCAGGACACTTCTGGAAAATGAGAAGCTGAAGAGCAATTCCCTCTATTTCCTGGAGAAAGGTGTCTGAAGGTGACCTCTCATTGTGCAAGAGCCTTCTGAGCATTGGCTGCACCTTGGAGAGCTGCTGCTGTAGGAGAGAGTCCCTGTGCTCTGCATGAAAACATCCTCAGCCCAGCAGTGGGAGCGTTTGAACTGGGCCCTGGCATGTCTGGGAAAGTGCTTTGGCTGTGGGCATCTCTTCCTTCTGTGTTTCCAGAGGCTGTATTCCAGAGCTTGCTGGCTTGGAGTGATGCCTGATGTGAGCCTTTCATGACTCATCCCTGTAAAATGATCTCCCACGTGAAAAAGGCTTTTTAACTCCAGGGCTTCATGTGTTGTCCCAGTGCTGAAATCTGCCCAGTCCCATTTTTGCTGGCAGTTCTTCTCTCTGCTGCAGACTGACATGTAACCTGTGCAGTGCCTCCCACTCCATGAGCCTGTGTTGTGTTTGCTCTCTGGTTCTCTCAGTTTCATCCATGCCAGGATCATTCCCCTGGTTCCCCAAGGCTGGTTTTGTGGAAAAAAAAAATCTTTTACTTTATGACTTCATAACAAGCAAACCACCATCCTTCTGGTCATGTCCCCTCCTCATCAGTGGCATTCCCAAAGGGACCACCACTCAGAAATGACAATGCATTAAGGTCCTTTCTAGTGCTGGCTGACTGGCACAGCTCATGGTGCCATGGGGATTCCTCAGTGACCAGGCAGGGAAGAATGATGGGTTTGTCTTGCCGTGTGCATTTTACACTCAGCCTGTGTCAGGTGRCAAAAAGCACCCAGTAAGCCAGAAGAAAAGTACACAAATAAACAAAAAGCTGGCAAAAGTTAAYACCTGAGTTAGTCAGAAGCCACCCTCAGTGACTGAGGATTATATAAATACCTGCAATGCTTTAAGTAAATCRTTGTTATAGCTAAACCCAGTGTTTGCTTGGTTCCTTTATCATTTCCTGAGCGTGCATATCCATCTCCGTCCCACTGGTGGCTGTCACCCAGTGCCTGGATCTGTGCAGGAAATCTGCYCTGAACAGCACGTGAGGGCTGCCAAGACATGCATTGCTGCTCCCCACAGGCACCAGCAGACAGAATTATAATTCCTTATCCTCGGGAGATCGAGTGGTACATGGTGTTCTGCTCCAAAGACCRGAGCACTTTGACATCGCACGGTGGCTCTGCTTGGGGACAGAGGAGGGACAGTGCCTGGGGTGGTGTTAGACAGGGGCAGAGATGGCTGTGGGATCATTTTGGTGTTGCACATCCACCTGAGCTGTTTGCTGTGAGCTCACCAGGCTCTGTCACCGTGGGRAGAGCTGTGACTCACACGGGATCAGATATTTGAGCACGGCAAAGGCTCAACTTCCCGGAGACCAGGGACCGAGGCAAGCGCTGTGGCTGCTCTCTGTGAGCAAGGGGCATCATCCTTCTGCTTGCTCATGCTGCASACCAACCTCAGACTGGTCAAGGGTTGAGGGAAGAGTGTTTTTCTTGCTGTTTATTGGATGGCCTGACACTTCCAGGCAGGCTGTGCTGTTTTCCAGAAAACAGGGACAAAAATCAAATGTGTGATGCTTTGAACTGATCTCCCTCGGAAAATACTCATAGTGAAATTAAAGGTGATCCCAAAGAGAAAAGAGGTCCCATAACTGAAGGATGTGTATGGCTGGAGGAGAGRTAGAGTTGGTGAGAGGGAGGGTAGCTGCAGTGCCATCAGAGATAATGGATTCCCTAAGGAATAACCTCTGCTGCTCTGTGGGAAGCCAGGGTGGCTCAGCACAGCACTGGGCCTTGCAGAGACCCAATATCCAGGCAGAGGCTGTGCTGGAACAGAGCCCTCTCCAGCAGCCAACGAGGCTCTGCTGCCCCCCTGCCCTCTGCCCTTCTCCTGTGTCCACCTGCCCTGGCCCTTTAAGAGCATTGGTTTTTCACACTGTCAGTGGCTGACATTGCCACAGGAGTGTCACCACCAGCATAGGGTATTTATTACCTGAACATTGTCCCTCAGTGGGTTCTTTCCAGGATTGCAAGGAGACACCAGAACCCAGCTGAGATCCACCACCAGGATCCTTTCCTGAGGGAAGGTGCAGACACCCCACCTTTCACCAGAACTGCACTTTTCTTTMTGAATTAATCCATTCCACCTTTCCAGTGATTACACAAAGTCTGAAGCTTTGGTCCAAGAGCCAGATTTGCTGAGTGATGGGATTCAAATTCATGCTTGCTCATCAGGGAGTCCAGTGGGAGCTGTGGGAGTTCCCATCACATTTCCTGAAAATGGGTCTGCTGTGCAGCAAGGAACCCAGACTCTGATCAGATAGAGAGGCACCACTGCAAATATGACTGTGAATTAGTGATCRAGGTAAGTAGGTGGCTGCCAAACCTTGTTGTGCATTTTGCATTAAATATTTAGCACATAAAAAAAAGGAAATGGTTTTCTGGAGCAGAGTGTCCCTTCTAGGTGAGTGGCTCGACTGCTAACACATCAAAGTCATCATTTTTCCCTTGCTGCATGTGCTGAGGTTTCCTTGCTTTCTACAATCTACAGGAAAAGAAGCGTATCTGTCAGAGGTAACTTGCAAAATATTTCACTGGGGAATACCATAATAGCATTATCCAAACACTGCTTTTTGGTAAGCATATGGGATTTTTGTCCTGGCTTCAGCTTGCAGGTTTTTGCATTATTTCATGGTGCAAGACTACCCTAAGACTAATGGAGTGAAAGGCACTTTTTCTAAACTGAAAAATAAAGGTGTTAATATGGCTGTTTTCCACTCTGCTTGTCTGTGTGGTTTTGGTGTGAGCTCTAAACAGCCAGAGAGATCCCACAGCTTGATGGGAGAGGTGGGTATCTCCAACTGCAGCACAGGGCAGCATTTAACAGCTTCTCTAATTATCCAGAGGGGCTGCTGAAGAGGCTGCTGTGGCTTCCCCACTGCATTAAGCCCTTAAATGAAGGCTCTTTTCTTCAGAAAGCCTAAAGGTTGCCTAGAATTTATCAGTGGGTAGGAGCGAGCACATGGGTGAGGAGACAGAGGGTGCAGGGCTGGGGAACAGTCTGGGAGCAGGAAGGGGCAGAAGAGGAAGAACCACGGGGATGAAGCCATGGCTCAGGGAGGGAAGGGTACAGCCAACAGGCGGGGTCAGGGATGGGCTCTTAGAGGGAACAGTCTGTTGGAAAATAAAATAATTTGGCTTTTCTGTTTTAAAGAAAAATAGCATCCTCTGTGTACGTCCGTGCTGGGACGCCCTGTCCGACCTCGCTGTGAACCTGGGTGTGTGTTATCTGGTGGGGGCCTTCCAGAGGTCTGCTGTAAATCCTGTTGGAAGGAAATATTCCTACCAGAGGAGGAGAGTTGTGCCAGGAGCAGARTGAGGGACAGACCCCACTGACAGTGACAACGGGGTCGGGGCAGGATGGTGGCTGCCATCAGGACCACCCGTGCAGCACAAATGCACCTTCTCTGTGCACCCCAGAGCCCTGCTCTGTCTGTAATTCGTTTTGCATGATTAGCTTGACATGATGTAACCCCTGTCCTTGTGACTCAGCACGCCAAATATAAGCATCAAATGACTCCAGAGTCATCTGATTTACAGGAGTCTCACTTATAACAGCTCATTACCGAGCCAGAAAAGTATCGTGAGCCAGCCAGTGGAGAGCAGATTGGACAGCTTATGAAACCAGATTTTGGAAGACTTTCCTAGCTGGGCCTGCAAAACCCTCTACTTAGAGCTGATAAGCAAAATCATCCTGCCTTAGCTTTTTGGTTTTCCTCTCTCACTTCACTTTGGCTCAGGAAGACAAGTTTCACCAACCAAAGCCCCTCGGGAATGAGCGTTTTAATGAKGCTGTTTAAAACCAAGTGGAAATGAAATCTGGCTGAGACACAGGTGATGGAAGTAAAGCTTTCCACCAGCACAGGGTGAGACCAAAGGAAACCCTCAGACCTGCAGCTCTGCTGATGGCAGAATTTGCATGCACTGTCTGTGCATCACTGCTGGTGGGTCCTTTCCAGAGGCAGCTGGTGGTCAGAAACTCCAGTTGGCTCTGAAGTATATTGTTCACTCACAGGCTCTCTGCATTTATTTTATTACTTAAAGAGAGCCAGATCACCCAAAAYTTTTCTTAAATCCCCCTGCTGTGCTTTGCAGCTCACTCCTAACAATGCTACAGTGGGTCAGTGACATGGGTGGGTATTTCAGTCTGAATTTTTGCAGCTAAAACTACTCCCATGGAACATTCCAGGCACTAAATGTGCTATTTGACTGCAAAGCACCTGCCTGACACCACCTGTCCTTAAGCTAAGCTAGGGATGGGCACCCAGCTCTCCCCACAGCTAGATGGGTGAAACTCCAGTCCCTTGCAGCCACAAAGGAAATAAAAGGGTTTTATTCCAGATCTCTGGGCTGTGCCCAGCCCCACTTAGAGGGRCCATACTCTCTAGCTGGACATCTTCTCAACGGCAGATCATCATGATGTAGGAAACACAAGCAAAATACAGAATGTTTGGGTGTATGTTTATCCTTGGGTATTTTTCATTCTCTCTCTTTTTATGCAGAGCTGTCATGGGAGACATCTGACAGAACCTCTTGGGCTTTGTCCATGTATGACCATTGTTTGTACTTAGAAAAAAATAATCTTGGAAATATTCTGCCTGGTTCACATGATTTATTGCTTCAGGATAAGATTTTTTGGAAATCTGTGAGGTCCTCCAGGATCAAAGCAGCCCAGCAAAGGCAAGGTGCTGTTATCATTACAGTCTTCAGTCACCTCACTTTCCCCAGAGGGAGAAATAATTGTGCATGCAGCTTGTGTCTTGAGGCAGGATATTCTACAGAAATGCCACTTATTACGGCATTGCTTTTCATCTGCAGAGGGGGAAAGTGACGTGCAAATGCCTGGAGGAGAGGAATGTGGTAATATGAATCTCATTTTACCGTGCCTTAAAGAACCTCATGCAGACAAGGAGCTGATAAAAGAGAGTCRACGCTGAATAAAAATTCCCAATTAGAGCCCTATCAAAAGCAGCACTTTCCTTRGTGAGGTGGGTTGGCTCTCCCTGCTCTTACAGAAACCTGTGCTGCTGTGTGCTGAAAAATCTTGGCTTTTTTGTAGTCTGTTTGTACCTCTCCCAGCTTGAAGGTGTGGGTTTTCTTTCCAGGTACCTGCATGCCACCTCCAGCTGGGGCTGGGAGACTGGACAGAGGTGCAAAATCAGTGCTCTAAGGCAGAGCAATGGAGCTCCCCAGAGAGACAAAGGGTTTTTGCCATCGAGGGATGGCAGCTTTTAGTGGGTTGCCATTGCTTTAAATGGAAACATCCAGTTAGTCCTGAACCTGACAGAAAACTGAGGGTGCTCAGCAGCTCAGCCCTGCCTTGTGGCAGTCKGGGGGCAGAAATCTCATTTTCAGGGTGGTTTGGAAAGCAGCATAGGTGTGGAGAGAGGGCCTGTAGCTGCTGCTATGGGGCCTAAGGTTTTGGGGATGGCTGGAAGTCTTCAATTGGTGAGGGTTCTGTGCTCCCCCAGCCCTGGTTTGCACCAACCATCTCATCCCCAGTGCAGCAGGAGGTGTTTAAGACCATCCCCAGCCAAGCAGRAGGTTCAGCCTGGGATCTGGCAGCATTCCTGTTGCTCCAGCAGCCATTGGCACCGTGTGTTGTCTGCTTTTCTCATTCCTTGCACCACTGAAACCTGTGGAACAACTCCTCAGGCAGGGATATGGAGGTTCCCTTTCACCCTTTCTGCCCTGSAGTCTGTCCTTGCAGTGCACTGTGGGCTTCACATTTATTTGCTTTGCATTTTCCATCCCTTTGTGTTTGAGGGGGTAAAAGCATAAACACTTTTTACAAAACACTCTCTGTGATCCCCTTAGATCAGGTGAATCTTCCACCTGCCACAGCTCCTCTCTCTCTGCACAGAACCATATCAGCAGAGGCTGATTGATAAGCCAGGGCAGTGCTTTTGTGCAKCTTGGCCACACACATAGAAACACAKGTGTGTGCACACACAAACACATTCCTGCCAAGCAGGAGGCTCCAGYGAAGCTTCCAGTGATCTGGAAGGGATCTGGAGAGCTCTCAGGGAAAAACTGGGCTTTTAAGATCTTCTTTACATTCTGCTTTTTCCACCAGGTAACAGCATGTTTCTAACATTTGATTTTCTCTTCAGCACATTCATGTCACCTGCTCTGAYAATTATTTTTGATTTCACCAAGTGTGAACCTCTGCTGGGCCATTTACAGCTGACCTGTCACAGGGTGCCATAGATCCTGCTGTCAGAGTGAGCACACACCTGGTTGATTTGCTACACTTCTGTTTAGTAATCACTTATTTACATTTAGGGGAAAAAAAGTTCTATTTTTTCTTCATCCTCTCACATATTATCACAGCATCATCAAAAATAAGGGCTGAAAGGGATTTCTGAAGGTCATCCAGCTCTGGGGCAGAGCCAGGACAGACTGAGCACCTAAACCCCTTTGGGCTCTACTTGGCCCTGGTGTAAAGGCACAGCCACACAGTGACAATATTGTAGAGTAACCACGGGGTTTGGGAGCCTCACCTCGTGTTTCGGGAGCTCCAGGGMAGACCTCCCTTTGCACCAGCAAAGGTTTCATTTTCCTGTGTGTCTGAAGCAAAGAGAACCCCCTCAAATACCCCTCTGAAGGGCAGGTTTCACTGGAAATGTTTGTTGCYGTGAGAAAAGACAAAAGCAGCATCCACATCTGCTCGTGCAGAATCCTGGTGGTCATGGGGGATTGGGGGCAGTGGGCACGGGGGTGTTGGGTGGTGTTGGGAGTGGCTGGGTGAGCAGATGTGGCAGGATGGAGATCTCCCTGGAAGGAAGGATGGTCCCATTACAGCAGGGCTGCTGTCCTTTCAGTGTCAGACACACAGGGAGATGTCCCCAGCATGCAGCAAATCTGCTGAGAGCAGTTGGGGTGTGGTTCCCACTGCACAGAGAGATTGGTACCACTGCCTCCTCTGCCAAAACACAAATCTGCTGCTTCCCACAGCAGGATGAAGGTGTCTAAATCAGTCACGGTTCTCCTGATAAGGAGTGCATCTTCTTCACAGCCACCAGGTTTCCAAGCAGATGTATTTTGTAGTTCCTACAACAGCTGGGTGGGAAGCTGYGTGTTGCCAGCGTTACTGCTGTGTGAATTCCTTTTTCAGATGTTTGTTTCTTTGGCCAGTGTCCTCAATGTGTCCTTGCTATGGGTGTAGCTTTAGTGCCAATAAAAACCTCCTGAAATTTCAGCATGGGCATCTGATCCTGTATTTGATTGCAGGAATAATGAATGTTTTTCAACTGGTACTTGAACTTAAAACATAATCCTGATTTATAGCCCACAGACCTCCTTTTCAAGCCCTGTGTCTTTGCTGCTTCCTTGGGAGTGGTGGCATGGCTCTGCTGTGGCATCAGGCAGTGCTCAGGATGTCAGGGGAGCATGTCTGGATGATGCACGTGTTGGTGATCCCAGGAATCTTTCCCTGGACTTTGTCCAGGGTAGAAATTCACTCTTTTCCAAAGTAATGTCTTGCAAAAAGCAGAGTTGTGGGGAGCGTCATGAGATGTGGACACAGGATGAAGTTATGGGGGGACAGTGGCCAGAGAGAGTCTGCTCACATTTCTTTTAGTTCATGGAAATGAACAGTTTGGCCTCAAGTTCGAGGTGTTGCTGCTTTCCCTCTCTTCTGCAGTTTCAGGATCAAGAACATTTCTTGATTTGCAATTTAATTTCTACACAGAGTGCTTGGATCACACCGGTATTTGGTAATGCACTGCAGAGGGAGGAGGCTTTGCAGTCTGCAGCACATTTAGCAAARTATATAAATGTGGGGAGGGGAGGAACATCCCTGAAGACACCACTGGTATAACTAYGCAACATAAAAATTTAAAACTTCAGTAAAGTATACACAAATAGTTTACAGGCTGTCTTCAACCCTAGCTGCTCTGCTGTGATTTCTAAATAGAATATGATTAATGTTAAAAATAATCCAATATAKGAATTCTGCCTTTTGGATTGTTTTTACCAGGTCAAAGGCCATTATTGCAGTAATTGAATAATCCCACAGCCCTTTGCTCCAGACATTCACTATGGAAACTAAGCAATGAGGACTGGCTATTCTRTTTTCCAGTCATCCAGACAGCATTTTAATGGGAAAGAAAAATCTGATGCAGTTAAAAGCCCCTCTAAAAGCAGATTATGGGGAAAAAAATAGATGCTGAGACGAGATGTTCGCTGATGATTCACTTCAAAATACCGTAATTGTTAAAGACACTGATAATCACTTTGGCAGGAATGCAAAGACATATAAATGCTTTTTTACCCTGTGTTCTCTAGATTGAGACACAGGGGGGAGGGCTGTTTTCTTTCCATGAGACCAGTGAAAAGCACASATTTCTAAAGCAGAAATCAGTGCTTGTTCTGAGTGTGTTTTGAGACTCTCAGATGAAAACCACTCTGCTGTTAGAAATGTTGCACGGCATATTTAGACAACCGTGTTTATTAATTATARGATAGGATCATCTAATGACTCCAGCTGAGATTGTGACATGGTGTGCCAAGTATTGTACACACATCATACAGTGAGGTGTAAACACAGCCAGGGACACCTCAAATCTAAATAGACTTATAACTGAACACTGTTTATTTCACCTGGTTTTACATCCTTGCGGATCCACTGACCCCATTGAGAGGGTCTTGGCTTACGTCAGGTTTGGAGAGTAACAAATCATAGGCAACTTTTGTTATTCTCATTTTCTCTGAGAAAGGGGCAGGGRAAAGGTAACTTATTTGCCTGAAGTCACAGGAGTAATCTGGAAAAGGTGTCATTGACTCWGGATGGTGTCCTGGAGGTGTAAGAGTGTTTTCCTCCTATAAGAAATGTCCTAAGCTCATTTCAAGATGAGTGAGAGTCAGCCAGAAACACTCRGATTGTTGGTGGTGAGTCTCCAATGCTTCTCCTCCAGCCCCCTGGAGTTTTCACTCATATCCTGGAGGGTTCACATCCCCTGTGGCCATTTCACAACCACCAAAGAAGATTCTGTAGATCTCGAGAGATCCAGGGAAAGCAGCTGCAAACCAAAATGCTGAGATGAGGCACAATCCAAACCTTTGACCACACAGGGCTGCCGGTGTGGCACTCACCAGGCTGATTACTGAACCAGGCTGCTAAAAACATAATAGAGAATTTAACAGAATTTAACCTTTAGAAGCTCAGCAGCTGCTCCCCAGTCCCTCTGTGAGGCTAAGCAGCCAGCATTTAAGATCCCAGTTCTGAAGCATTGCAGATTCATTTTTTTATGCGTCTTCAATAACCTAAWAAAAGCTAAAGGTCTGCTAAAGGTGCAGCTGCATTAGCGGGAGAGAGCCATTTGAGATCTGGCACAGGGAAGAGCACACGTTTAAAAGACAAGCCTATCAGTCTTTAATGAGGTTATATGGGGACTGAGTGGTCATCTCATCACTGAGTAATCCTTAATGCAGCGTGCTCTGAATCTGTAATTAAAGCAGCTTCCACCTTTATCTCTCATGCTCAATCTTGATTTCTCCCGGTTCTTGCACAACCTTTCTCTGTCTTAAAAGTACACCTGGAGTGTCCATGAGCTTTGACAGGATTTATCTTGAGTAGCCCAGTGGTACCAGGAAGGGCTCACTTGGACCTGAGAAGGAGAAACTCATGTCCAAAGTGATGTTTCCTGCTGAATGAGTTTCAGTGAAATAAACCAGGTTTCAACAGAACAGATAACATTTATCAGTTGTTGTYACTCACCACCTCTTGCTGCAGTATGGATCCTGCCTGCTCACACTCTGTGGAGAAAATATTCTCTGCTTCTTCAAAAACTCCTCTCTCAACCCAGAGGCCTTTCAGATCTCCCTGGATGTTCCTTTCCTTCTCGCTCATTAAAGGCACTCCCACCTGAGCCATTGCAAAACTCTCTAACAGCACCTATTGCTGGAAAAAAAAGCAACTCAAGGCAAAAATAATTACTGATAATTACCTGTATTTCTAGAAAATGCAGCTTGGAAGCAGTTACTCAGGCTTGATGGCTGCCAAGATAGCCTCAGGGATAAGAGAAAGAAGGAACCTACAGGTCCCAAAGGGCAAATTCTGACAGACCAAAGTTGCCAGACCAAGCCCTCTGCCTCTTTCTTGGGCAACTGTGAAATTGTTCTAAAAGCACAATAAAGAATATTTACAGATAATTTCTTTGTGGTCCAGGCACTGACTAACATTGGCATTTTCTTTCAGTTCCTAACAGTGATTCCTGGTGTGATCTTTAGCAAGTTGCTCAGAATAAAATTCCTCCAGACTAAACCTCCTTCCGCAGGTACCTAATTCCCACTGACCTAATTAGGTCAGTATCTTCCAAGGGCCTTGCAGAACTCCAGCTCAGCCTCAGGGCCAGCCTGTGCAGTCCTGCCTTTCTCCTGATGCCTTTCTTGCCTATTTAGAGACATCTGGACTGGGTGACAGACCCTGTGTTCTCTGCAGCATCCACCAGAGGAGATTCCCAGCTYTGATCTGGGCTCTAACACACCTTCAACAACAGCATAGTAAGAACAAACCACRGGTGGTGGCAAAGCTTTCATGTTTATGCAGGGAGCACTTTATCTCCTTGCAGCAGACAACCTAAATCAGCCYCAGTTTCCCCCCAGATATTGGGCTGGAAGTGTGTGCCAGGCGCAGTTTCCACAGAACAGTAATTTATTTAATCACACAGACAGAGCAGTGTGGATCTCTGCCCCAGCACAAACAGACAAACACATCAAGAGCTTCTCCTGAAGGAACAGCASAGTTCTGGCTGTGACTGTGGGAGCTGTGTTGTCTTCACTGGGAGTTCAGACCTGGTGTGATTTCACAGCACCTCTTGTGTGCACAATGACAGGCATTTGAAGACAGGTGAGCTCAGAGCATCCCTCTAAACATGCTGAGTGTTTTCCAAATAACTCCTGAGAGGCACAGCCAAGCCCTGCTCTTGGAGAAGGCTCTTTGTGCCCTGCTCCTGCCACCCAGATCCTTGAGGTGACATCCAACAGGTAGGAAAGGCTCAGCCCCGGGATTGGGGTGGTCCATGGTATAAATTATAGACTGTTAATATCAAAGTGAGACCACAGCATCCTCCTCTGTTCGCTGTGCCCAATTTCTGCACAAATTCCAGGCTTGCAAAGCTGGAGGAGCATCATGGTATGGTCTAGGTTCAGAAAACTCACAGCTGAAGGGATTTTTAGGTGGTGACTGCAAAAAGGGAATCCCACAACCTGTTAGTACTGACTGTGACCCTTCACAGGTTTGCTGGGGAGCTGTGGAGGGCTCTGAAGGGAAGCTGCCCACTCGAGGGCATT
>NW_026624137.1:71452-83520 GCF_030028575.1 Malurus melanocephalus
CAGACCCCACAACAGTACTTTTGCACCTCACACTTAACTAAAGTTAATGGAAATTAGGCATTAAGCAGATAAATGCATTTCTGGCTCTAACACACCATTTTTGTAATACATCCAGTGCCCTATTAAGAAGAAAAACTCATTCAATGTCACAGAGAATCTGAAACAGAGGTGACTGATGTGTTGGTAAATTGGAAATGCAATTCCCTCCATCTTCAGCTAAAGAACTATGTCCTGCATCTGACACTGCTTCATTATGTTAATGTTTTTCTTTTCTGGAGATCGTGTTCCCAGAGAATTTGAGTCACAAATAAATCAACCTGTCTTACATGTCAKCTCAGCTTTTTCTTATTAAATTGAACAACTACTGGAAGTTCAAGTTTTAGGAAAGAGCTTTTAAATTAATGCAAAGCTTGAACTAGTCTTATACTGCAAACCAGTGGGAAGGAGTAAAGTTCCCTCCCTCTGACTGGCAGCCAACAGCCACTTAAATTWAGGAAGAATCAAACCTTTGCCAGTTTCTGAAAATGTCAACACATCTGTCTGAATTATGAATTAGGAATGCTGAGCTTAAGTAGAAAAAAAACAGAGTAAAAAATGGACAAAACCAGATCTGGATCTTCAGTTGAGCTGCAGAGGACTGAACTCTGTTACTTCTACTTTTATGTGTTTGTCAAAACAATGTTGAAAAGCACCTCTGCTTAAATAACTTAAATGCTCAGYAAAGTACTAACAATCCTGGATTCTCTTGATATTCTTTCTTTTAGACTTTTCTTTGTTGGTTTGCTTACACTAAAAATCCASCTTTAAATTAATGGCATTTTTATTCTATATTGAACAAACTTTCTTTCTTCTGGCTTACTGGAAATGGTTGTATATGTTGTCTCGAGTCATAAAAAAAATTAATACCAATTTTAATTATAATTTAATTATGTATATGCAAATTATAGATATATCTATATATAATTTGATTTTAATTTCATTATAATAGCCATTACCTATAGGTAACATATACTGTGAGTAGGCTTCAAAGCATTTAACAAAGGGAGTAAACATATAATTAGCACTGCTTTACAAATGGGGAAAYTGAGTCAGGAGCTGGCTTGGCCAGAAGAAGGGAAAAGATTAGCACCAGGTACTGCCCCTCAGTCCATGCCCAGGGCTGGTCAGATGCTCTGGTGTCTTTCTGACAGTGTGGGCTAAGCTGGGTATTTGGGAGCTGTAACTCCTTTTCCCAAACCTTGYTTGTTCCCTGCAAAATCCTAGACAATATCCACCTAAAAAAAAACATTAGGCAATGCATGTTAATTATTATTATGGCAAATATTTCTGGCAATTAGTTGTCATGGAAAGCCTGTACACCTTTAGTCACCTCTCCAGCTGTTAAAAAAATACCTCTGAAGTGACTCTCGCTGGTGACACATTTTGAGGCTTCCCTTGTCCAAACCAATGTCCCATTTGGGATCTTTGTGCTGCTGGGGCATCACTGGGATCCTCCCTGGGCATTTTGCTGCTGCTCAGCYCTGCAGACACAGAGTGAGAGCTCACCGAGTGTTTTGCCAGGTCATCATACCAAAGASATAAGCAGGGCTGGGTTGATGCAAGAAATGTGTGGGTGAGGAATTAATCTGTGCTTGATTTGCTGCTAATAACTCCCTGGCTGTCTCATACTCCACAGCCAATATCAGTCTGTACGGTTTCAGATCCCAAGAAAAAAGAAATACATGCCTAAATCGCAGTGTGATCCAAAAGGTATAAAACAGAGATGTATTTATAAGGGAAAGGAAGCWATAAAATAAAGGATTGTAATGAATAACTGAGAATATCTCTCTCTATATATATATAAAGAAATAAAAAAGAGGTAAAGAGCTTGACTGTGGCAGTCTTTTCYAACCTAATTCATTTTGTGATCCCTGACTTGAAGGTTGTTGTTGATGATTTCTGTCATCATAATACTCACCAAACAAAAAAAAGACTGAAATACTATCTTTTTCCCTTTACTCCTAAAAAAAAAAACAAAAAAAAAAAACCCAATTTTTTTTCATGTGCACCGGTGAGATGCCAGGGGATTTTCTGGAAGAAAGAAGAGMGAGAATATGGTTCAAATAAACTAAAAAGGAATGGGAAAAGTATGGAGTAAAGATACGTCTGAATGAGTCATGCATACACTGTCAGGAGAGATGAAGTTACAAAGAAAAGTTGGCATGTTTGTAAAATTTCCTGCCCAGATTGTGCCAGCAGAACTCACATATGGGCTTTGGAAACTGCAGTAACCCTCATGTGTCAGTGCCAAAGGCTTTTGTCCGTGTAAAAGCCTCTCTGGTGTTTTGAACAACCCTCCTGGGCCYGGGCCAGAGCGGAGGGTGGCTGCAGACTCTCAGCAGGCAATGTGTGAAATGTGACCTGGGACTTCAAAGCAGTTTTTGTTATTCTGGGAAGGTGAGGATGGAGGAAATGGTGTTTCATGCCATTTTCTTTAAAGACCTACAGCACAGAGCAGTGCACTGTCGGATCCCTGGAGTGGAATCCTGGCTTGCTGGGTGACTTTGGACAAGACCCTGAACACCCTCAGCTTCCCCTTCATGCAAAGGATACTGCCCTGGCATCTTTCAGGGAGCAGACAAAAGAAAAAGACATTTCTGTTGTTACCTTCCTTTGGAATTTCTGAGTATGTGCAATGGGTGGGTCATGTCCAGCAGACAGCAGGCTCTGCTCCAAGCAGAGGATACATAAGTTATAAGTGTGGCAGTATGAACAGAATAGGAAATTATCACAGCTACCGCACAGCCAAAGTGCCTGGAAGTGGGAAGATGAGGGAAAACACGCTGTGCAGTCAAGACCCTGTGCAGAAAGCCTCCCTGCTACTCCCCTCACAGCCCACTTTGACCAGGAACTTCTCTGCAGCTCCCTCAGCTTTCCCTGTTCTTCTGCCCATGGGCACCTTTATTTTCACCAAAGAGGTGCAGAGCTTCCTTCTCCCTGCAGCTCAGGTGTTGCTTTATTGTGGTGAAAAGTTCAAAGAGGTTGGCTTGTGCATTCACCTCACCCAAGGGCACAGGAATCATGGAATCATGGAATTGTTTATGTTGGGRAAACCTTCTAGAAAGGAAGTAGAGGGGGGAAAGTATGGGAGAAACACAGCACAGACCAGTGAGAGGGAGGAATGGATTAATGGAAGAACAGAACACCTTGGAGAGGGAGCTCCTGTTGCAAGGGCTGGCGTAGAAGATGGCACAGAGCAAGGTCAGGGTGAAGGACACAGGCAGCACAYTGGGCACACATGAGGGAGTGAGGGACTGAAGGGAAAATATGGCTTAGAGGCAGGAGAAAAATCCAGGGAGAGGGTGAAGAACTGTGACAGGGTAAGAGGAAGAGTGTTTGGGGGTAATCAGAAGAGGAAAATCTCCCTTTGGTAATATTAGATAATTTAATCTGTCTGAGCATTACATCACATCATTTCTGACTTTCTTTCACTGCAGCAATTACTGACAAACTCTTCAACACATAGAGATACACAAACCAGCAGCCTACAACGTCCTGCAGGATGCAGCTCTGGGGCAATTCTCACTTGCAGGCAGCCCTGGGCTGGGGGCTCTGGGCTCTCACCCCTGGGACCAAGGGAGCTGCTGGCCATGCTGTCCCTGTCCCATCCCTGCTCACTGCTAACAGCAATGACATCCTGATTCCCAGGGCTGCAGGATTGGCAAGGAAATGCATCCAGAGGTGGGCTGTGCTCTGAGGGGAGGTCTGACTCTCATGAATCTGGATGAGCAAAGCTACAGGTACCCCAGGGATGCTCCAGGAGGCTCAGAGACCCATTGTGGGACCATTTGTTGATTGGTGCTGGGGAAAAGGAAGGGGGAAAAAAAGACAGAGAGAAACATAATTAATACTAATGTTTTTTCCAAACTACAACTGCTACAACTTTCAGGGTCAGGACAGGAGGTCAGAAGCTCTTTCTTCTTGCACAGCCCTTCCTCAGCTCTCTGCCCTCCCTAAGATCATTCCACAAATCTCCTGAGGAACACTCCACAGGTGTAAATATTTTAACTCCCTTGGGTTTGGGTGGAGATGGGGATATTGWGATTTGAACCAGCTGAGGTCTTAGTGTCTCCTCACCCAGAATAGTTCACCCTGAGAATAAAATGCCATCCCAAACACCTCATGAACAGCCTAACAGGACAACGATGTCTTGAGAAATCTGACTTTCAGCAGTAGTTACATCACGTGCATTTCTTAATCTTCATCCATTTCTAAAGTTTGGGTTCCAGGATGTCTCTGCTCCATTGCTAGCTAATGGGAAGCCTGTGCATCTCAGTGAGATGTTATTCATTCCAAGTGAATACACTTGTTAGCTTTTCTAATTACYCTCCTCATGTTCTCACATAAAAATGACTCCAAAAAAAATTGTATTTCCTGGAACAGTCACTGACAGCGTGTTTACCATCTCTAATTGATCACCCATCACAGACTCCTTCTCTGCCATAAACACTCAATATTTCAGGGCCAGGCCAAGAACTCRCATTAAGTAGTGAATATTTGCATGGTTTGTCTCCAAGACAAGAAGAGAACCTTTGAAAGGTGCAGTGTGAGGTTTGGAGGCTGAAATGCTGCAGGCAGAAGTGTGGAACACTGCAGCCATGGGGACTGCCAGCTCAGCAAGGCTTTGGAACTGGAAGCTGGAGGAAATGGGAGCAGTCCTAGTCACAAGGTGATTATAACAATTTACTTTTCTCTTCCCACCCTACACTCCCCCAGGATTTTTTTTTCAATCTCTGGTAAAACTGTGTTTTAACAAACATGTTTCTGAATGGCTTTCTTTTTTTTTTTTTTTTCATCAAGCTCCATCATTTCCAGATTGGAGGACTCAAGATGGAAAAGCAGAGAAGGAGGAACAGCCACAAAAAAATACAAAAAAAAAGTGAAAAATGCGAATGGTCTTGAAACACCAGGAAATGCTTCATTCTCCATCAAAATGGGATAAAATTTTTGCTTGCAAATTGAGAATGCTGAGCAGGTAAAYAAATAACCATAGTTCCTGTGCTATTTGAAATGTAATCTCTTATTTCAAAAGCACTGCTCACYGACAATACTTCAGTGTCTTACCATAATTTGCCATCTAGATTCCTGTAACATGTAAGATTCCTGGACATGGGCTGAGTCTGAAGGAGGTGAGATGTGGGATATTTGGGAGCACAGGACATTTCTTGCCCTGCATGGCTGGAGCGTTCCCCCTGGCCCAGGCCCCTCGGTGGGTGAGCAACAGGATGGTCTGGTCCAGGTGCACATCCCTGAACAAAGGGGGTGTGAGCTGAGCCCCATCCAGGGACAAGGTGTGTGCCTGGTGGGGCTGGTGCTGCYCTCAGAGCCATGCAGGGCACCCGGGAATTGTGATGAGTCAGTGCAGAGCCAGCAGAGATTGTTCACTGCGTGATATTTCATTAGAGTCATTTACTGTCACTAAAACAGGTTGGTCAGCAGCAGGAGCTCCCAATCCATCCATTTCTGGGTAGGTTTGTAAAGTCCTCTGTGTCCAAGTCTGACTGGCATAATTATCCACAGCTAGCTGTGTGGGGGTGTTGTAAAAGCAAATCCTTGGAGGTGGGGACCTGCCCTGAGCTGCTTTTGGAGATGAGATTCAGAGATTTGTGTGCAGTGCGATGTGGGGGAGCCAGGCAGGCTGGCAGGGTGGTGCAGCAYGGACACAGCAATGAGAGAGGAGCAGGGAGACCCAGGAAAGGCACTTCCTTCRCCAGATCTGCATGGGAAGAAGCTCCTTTTGGGAGCAGCCACACCACAGCTGTGCAGCCTCCAATCCCACAGCCTGCACACCCCGTGCTCGTTCTGGGTCCCTGCACAGTGTCTGTCACACAGCGGGGTCACACTTTGCCACCAGCATCACACAGGTCTCACAAAGCTGAGCTCCTCATGTTTCAGCTGCCAGTAGAATATCGACTTTGCACAAGAGTTTTGAGATTAAATCTATCACAACTCAGGGCATGGCTCAAAGCAGGCCATGTAACTCCCATCTATATTTTCTGAATTGTGTTTAATTCAATTCAGGTCTTATCTAAGCATGATATGGCATTCAGAGAGCAGCTGGTTTAATGTAAGAGATTTCCCAGCAGCTCCAGCTGCTGATGCTGTGTGCCCTGGTGCTGAGGGGTGGTGTGAGCCATACAAGCAATAGGAACATCTTCACCGTGAGTTTAGCAGATGAAACCCCTATGAATACGTTGTAAAAGTGGAAGGGGATATCYTCTGATCCACCACTGGAGCTTCTTGCCATTTTCCTTCTTCCCTGGCTGCCAATCAGTCCTTCACTGGCAGCCAAATGACCCCTTTGCCAGCGATCCCGGGTGAGCCCATCAACAATTTAAACACCCTTGCACCAGGAATCAAGCACACAGCTGTCTGATCCAGCTCCTGCTGGCCTTGGTTTATCCCAGAGCAGAGTCAGGCTGCTCTGAGGATCAACCCTGTCACCCCAAACACTGCCCCTTAAACATCACCCAACAAAGGATGAATGCTGCCTCCCTCCCTCCCTCACCCACGCCGTGGCCCCGCACCAAGAGCTCCTGAGCAGCTGATTTGGCATAATGCAGTGACCCAAACACGAGCAGACACAGCGGGATTTACTGGAAGACGCCGTCTCTCACAATCCATTATTTATAGCAGCGCTTTATGATCAAACCTGAAGCCATTAGAATGGCAAAAGCTCAGGCTGGAGCCGTGTCAGCTTACTCAGACACACACAGGCCCGGCCAGAACAGAAAAAACGTGTGCTGCCTGTGCTGCCTGCGGGATGTGTGGGGAAAGGGTGAGCAGACAAACAAGATGACAGTCTGAGGCTGCAGGATTGATCCTGATCTTGTGGGAAGGCCCCACAGTTTGTGAGAGCAGAGCTGGGGCTGTCTGTGGGGCCAGTTTGTCTGCGCAGACCTGGCTGGAGGTGCGGCACCCTCCCTGTCCCTGGTGCAGGTGCTCTCTGGGGAGGTGTGACAAATCCTTCTGTCACAGCCACACTGGTGTCCTCCTCCAGGCCTCAGCCCCAGCTGTGAGCTCTGCAACCCTCCCTCCCTCTGCTCAGCCAGGATGGATGTGCACAAAATCCTAAAGCTTAATCCTGCTGCTGCTGCGTCTACAGAGAGCTGCACTGAGGAGCCCCTGWGGAGCCGTCAGCCACTGCTGCAGCTACAGCAAATGGTCAAATAGCAGTGCTGACAACATCCAGAGCACCCAGGATTCCCCTAAATCCTGGCCAGTGCAATCCTGTGTGGTTTGGGTAGAGCTGCATCCATGAGGGAGTGCAAGGGGAGCTCGAGCTCCATCAGGGAGATGCTGCCTGAGTGTGACAACAAAGCCAAACATCCCTCCTGGAGGGACAGCCTCTGCTTGGCCATCCCCCTGCCACCCCTCCCTGCCACTGTGTCATTGTGGGGGTCAAAAACCCTGCAGGGCTGCTCTTCAGCTGACCATCACACTGTAGCTCTTTGGGGCCAGTTTGTCATTTCTTCTCCGGGGGGGCTGTTCTTCCCACACCAACACAACTGCACAGATCAGTGACTTTCACAAGCAGCGAAAAACACTCAGCCTGATGGAAGGTTTTCCATCCCATTTAGCACAGGGTCTCAGCTCCCAGGTGGAGCAGGGCTCTCAGCCAGCACGTGCCTTATTTAGAGGAGAGCAGTGGAGGTCCAACAGAAAACTTTAAAATGAGCCTCTCCAAGAGTCCATGCATGGCTGCTCTCAGTGCTGGAGGTGTGGGATGCTTTATCCCACMCCACAGCAGGAGCTTCCTGAGATGGAGATGTCAGGACCTCCCAGAGGATCTGGAAGGGGTGTGGAGGAGCAGGGGCAAGCGAGAGGAGCTGCAGGTTTTCCCTTTGTCGTGTCTCAACCCTGGCAAACAGGATTGAACACAAACATACGAGATAGTATAAAGAAAATTAACTCTATCCCCACCAAACTAAGTACAGCCTCCAGCATGGGGAATTAGGAGAGATGAGGCAAGGATGGAGGAGGATGAGGATGGATGAGGCAAGGAAATGGAGAGGAGGAATTAAGGGAAAGGCCCTTGGTCCTAGCAGGAGAGCTCATCTGCACAGGCTGCCAGGGCTCCACACCAGGCACAGCAGCAGAAATCTCCAGAGTCCTTCAAAAATGTCTCCAGTGATGCTCTCCAGAGCCATCCTTCTGGTATCCCTTGCTCTGACCCCTTCCTCACCCAGGAGCTGACCCTGAACTGCTCCATGTGCACAGGGGGGTCAAAGGCCAGAAACTTCCAAATTCAGAAAGAAGAATTGCTTTTTCCACCAAAGAAAGTAGAGGGGGAAAAAAGAACCAGCCAAATCCCCTGATGGCAGCAGTTTTCCAGGGCAGTGAATTAAGGCATCTCTGTTTCTCCACATTAAAGAGGAGGTCCATCACAGATTTCTCAGAGCTGTCAGTCAGTCTGTGGCACTTCACCTTTTCAGCCCACATTGTTTGGAGCATGCAGTTCCCTTCTGACTCTGTACCCAATGTTCCCCTGTGGAGAATCCCCGCACTGGCATAAAAAAAGCTCAATGTTGGCATAGCCATCAGACTTTCTTCACAGAACCACTGAAGAAGCAGTGAACTYCTTCAGCTCACCTTTGCACTGGTGAAAATTAGGAGAAGCAACACTATGGTCCAGTGAGATAAACCCCTGGTGAGTAACAGATTGCCTTGGATTTCCTTATCTCACCACTGTGACCTGGCTGCTGAAATGTAACCTCAATCCATCACTTATGGAGGATAAATTCCTTTAGCAAGCTTCAAGCCTGGAGTCTGTCAGTCCCTGGCCATCAGGGTTAGGAGATTATTTTACATTGCCTGATCTCTGACACTATTTAAGGGCTCATCTGCAGCTACTGCTATTTATAACAATTTAATATTTTCATATTTCACACATATGCTTTCATCTGCCTGGCTGTACTATTAATCAGTGTGCAAAAACATAGTTCTGTTTCAATAGCTGCCTCATTGGGGGCATAGAGGGCAGACATTTTTCTGCACATCTTCCACATYCTTTTGGTATAACCTTGCTTTATATCAGTCCTATGGGGTCAGTCCTGTGTCTCATACGCATTTCAGATTTTGTTGTCAAACTGTTTTAAAAGAAGTGTGTCCCAGTTTATTAAGTGGTCACGAGATGCCAACAAACATGGCAAGCATTTGCTTGTTCTAATAAAAAAAACCCTCATTCTGTGTTAAACAGTTAGCAATTTTATACAGCCCAAAACCATTTCCGGTGTTGCTTGAGATTCATTCCATTCTTTTAGCAAACCCTTGAGCCAAAGGATGCTCCAGTTACCACTCAAAGGCATGTCTGGTTTCAGTAGCATTTCCACATCTCAAACATCCAACATCTTATATTTGTGACTCAAAGATGAGCAGAATTGGTGAGAACTGGGAATCAATTATCTCCTTTGAATGCTGAAGTTGTATTTTGTTGAGTTGCATTTTGGACTAACAATACAAGAATACATTATTGTACAAACCAAAATCAAGGGTTTTTTTTTGGTTTTTTTTTTAGGTAGGAGACACAGTTCTGTCTCCAGTGTTCAGATTATTGACTCTATTGAGCTCAGTTTTGCTGTGATTAAACCACTGTAAGAAAATGGAGCAGGCACAAGAACTGGTGCATTCAGAAGTACATGAGGGGTGTCTTCCTGCAGGTTTCACCATCCTAAAGTGGCAYACCTGGGGATTTTTTTCATCTTTTCATAGGTACTTTTGCCATTGAGTCATAAAGTAATTGATCCACTTCAGAAGGATCATTATTAGKTCAGGCAGAAAATATTGGATTGCATTTGAAGACACTGGCCTTGTTGGTTTCCTGTTATTGGGGCCCTGAATAGCAATAAATGGAAAGAACATGAGGAAAGATTAAAGGAGGGGAAATAAAGAGGATTTTACAGTCACAAAGAGAAGGTGGCTGAAGAACAGCAGGGCATTATTTGTCATACATGAGAACAGAAGGGTGTCCAGTGAAAAGAGCAAGTAACAGATTTATTTTAAAATAAACAAGGGGAAGTACTTGTTCACACAATGCATAACTGAATCGTGACTCACTGCTGCAGGATGCTGGGGAGGACAAAAGCCTGCACAGGTTYTGACAAACTCAGCAAGAAGAAGTCCATTGAGAGCTGTTGAGTAAGATAATTCAGATGTTCCCTATRATCCACAGCCCCTAAAGCACTGGTTGCAGGGATCTTGGCTGAAATGGCATAAACAGGGAATAGGTAACTCAGTACATTCTGTGTTTCCTGCCTCTTCTCTCAGGAACCTGCTTCTTGTCTCTGTCACAGAGAAGACCATGCTAGGTGGACTTTCTGACCTAGCAAGCATTTCTATTTAGCAACAGAAGCTTATTTGTGAAATAAATTGCTGGCTTGCTGGGGGGAAGATTGCTGCGAGGGGTCTGCTGTGGGTGTGGGATGTGTGTGCACCTCTTGTATGGAATAAATCCTCTGCTCACCTMTTTGCTTCCAGGCTGTGATGGGCTATGGGGACCACAATCACACCAGGYTGATTGTCCAAAAAAAACAGTGCTGGTTTTGTCACGGGCTGTTAAAGAAAAGGGCACAGTGCTCAGCCAAGAGCCAGGGTCCAACTAGTTTTGCTGCTTTGTGTTCTTCTACAAAGCGAGTGAAGGTAAGAAAGGCTGTTCTGGCACTTAAATAATTTATATTGATTTATATTATTGAATATATTATTATTATATATTGAATATAATATATGGATTATATGATAATGATTCATAATAGGCTACCTAAATATGGTGTATGATACTCAGTGTTGGAGAGCACTCACAGGATCCTCACAACAGTTTTGGATAGCTCAGTTTTCCTCCAGCATCTCTGCCTGCTGGCTGGGCCTCTAAAACACAGAGAGGTTCAAGTAATCCAATTAGGAAAAAGGTTCTTGTTCCCATCCACTGCTCAGCCCCTCAGGAAGATCACTGCAAATTTCATCTTTGGGTCAATTTAATCTGCTTAATCAAATCTGTGAGATCTTGCAAGGCTTTTATGTCTGAAGTTGTCTTTGCCTGCATGGGGAAAGGGGGGATTTGGGCTTGAAAAGCAGTGAGAAACAAAACTGCTGCTTTTATTCTCCTAAARGAACTTTATCTAAGTATTCAAGCTCCCACTGCAAAGTATGAGTGTGTAACACTAGGGAATGGTGGCCAGGTAAGTGCAGAGATAATAATATTATAACCACCAAAGAGAGAAAGCTTCTCATATATCCCAAATATCCCTGCAGAGCAGACAGGCCTTCAATGGTCAAGATTATTTTCTTTCTGAGTTTCACTTAGAGAGGGAGGTAGAGAGACTCTAAAGGCAAGGAAGGTGTGAACAAGTAAAACTCAGAGGCCAAAACTGAGAACCTTTGAAGACCCCACTAACGAGGCTCTTCTTCTACAGAACTCTGTGCCATTGCAGTGATGAACTGTGGTAAAACATGTTCTTCTCTCTTTTCCTTGGCTCATTTGATGCAGATTACCTGATCCATCCAGCTTTAAAAGCACTGAGAATTCATGGGGTTTTTTTTCCTGTGTTTTGTGTTCTCCTGGCCTTATGTGAAGAAAAAGGATGTGCCCATGTTTTACTGGGCTTATCTCTTCTGTCAGTTCTCTGAAAATATTACAGAAATTGGATCTGGCCATATTTCCCCTTAAATTCTGGAAAAGATATTTGATCAGTCAGATGAAAGAAGCTGTACAAATTAGCTATCAGCTGCTAAATATTTGGCAGCCTGGACAATGCCAGTATCAGTCAGTGTTTTCCTCATTCTTCTGGATYAAAAAACTGAATTTCACTGCTCGTGTAGGAAACCTGCAGAATTCATCTTTTCTGTGCTTGGGTTTCTCTTTACCCAAGGAACTGTCAATAAAATTTTGTTTCCCATTGCTGTTTTGTGGAACTGTGGCTATCTCTCTGTGATATCTGAGATGGTAATTTGTTATTCATTGTTTTGGTGAGATGAAACAAATTGAGGGAAATTGAGCATGGATGGATGGATGGATGGAGGGATGGATGGATGGA
>NW_026624137.1:84025-91349 GCF_030028575.1 Malurus melanocephalus
CTGAGTCTGTGCTGAATCCCTCAGGTTTCAATTGAGGGGCCTTTTTGCTTCTTGTTCAATTTCCCTGCCTTAAACCATATGGAATTAACTGTCCTTGGATGAGGKAAGAATGAGGTGAGAAACTCCAGCAGCTCTGTGCTTTCCTTGTCCTGCCAGAGCTGACTCCTGGAAGGGATCACAGGTCTTTCTTTCAGTGGTCCCCTTCTCTAGGCATTGTGAAGCGTTGAGTCCTGACCTTTCTCTTTAAGTCCCTAAGATAATAAAATCATTAAAGAAACCTCTATGGTCAACAATACATAGAAGTACTGTATCTTTTTAGACAATTAATACCTGAAAAAATAATCCMAATCTGTCAGTCCTGAAGACCACGGCAGAAAATCTGGTCCTGGCAGAACCAGCCAGGGAGGCTGAACCTGTCCTGCCCATGCCCTGCTGCTCCCACAGTGTCTCACATGCAGCTCCTGACAGCACAGCACCACAGCAGGGACCTGCCAYTGCCAGCCAGCAGCAGGGAGAGGASGTGGGAGAGCTGATTTTTTGGAAAATATCATCCCTTTTAGCTTTATGTCCTTTCCTGCATGAGAAATACTCCTTAACACAACAGTTCYACAGCTTTCCTTTTCATGTTTTTCATACCAGCAGCTCCACAGGCAGTCCCTGACAAAATATCCGCAGCCACAGCCCCGAGCAGCTTGGTCTGAAGAGATCTTGTTAAAAGTGAAAGCTCTTATTCGACAAACAAAAAGAAGTTTGAGTTAAAGACAAGTGACTTAAGCCATTTGGGAAGCACATATGTGCCTCACCATCTTGCTGATCTGATGGATGGATTGCTTGCAATGACAGGATGGGGAGGCACAAACTGCTCCTGTGTCCCCTTTGCTGCCTCCAGAGCCTCCTCAGTCCAACACAGCGAGCACATAAAACCCACAGACAGCACTCTCAGTGACTGGAATGTTCTCACASTGGGGTGCAAGAACTGTGCAAAGCCTCCAAAGATTCCCTCTCCAGTCCCCAATTCCTCCATCCAACTGTCCTGTGGCAGCTCTGTGCTGTGGGATGTGCGTGATGCATCAGCCCATGAAGTTTTCAGGTTCATTTCCTTAAGCTACAGCAAGACTCCTTTAGCTTAGACCTGTGTGGCTRTCCTTTCTTAATGGGAAAACAACTCCACTACATTTCTTACACTGACTTTTTCTCCAGGATCAAATGTAATTTGTTCTGCCCCATTTGAATTCTGCAAAATTTCACCCATCTGAACTGTCTTGATTGCTTATCCGATTGCATAATTGTTTCGACTACAGAAAACTAAATAAAGAGTTTCCAGAGATTTTTATTTTGCTGTGTTTAAGTAGGTTTGAAGTACTAGAATTCAAGTGAGCTTTAAAAAAAACCCAAAAACCCTTTGTGCTTTGGAAGATGTTAACTTTGGCTCCTATGATGGAGTAGCCATAATACTAAACACATGCTGTCATAACTCAGGAAAACAGAGACACACAGGCTCTTTTTTTCAGCGATTTTGGACATTGTCTCCATGTGTAACTTTATACATAAATAAGAATTCTTTCTCTCTCACTCCACCCATGCATTTTTAATATTCTCTCTGGAAAGGGTTTCCTTAGACACTTTAAGGAAGCTGCTGCTTCTTCAAAGCCTTTTTCCTGCCTCCTCACTTAAAGCAAGAACTTGGGTGGCCTCTTTTCTGATAAAAAGCGTCAGCTCTGTGAGCTTTGGGGTTTCAGCTCTTTCCCTGAGCATCTGCCCTGGCTGATGCCTGGACACACAGTGAATGAAGCAGGTGCTCAAGAAAGACTCCAGGAGAAAATGTTATGCCAGCAATGTTCCTTTAGCAAATAACTGCAGAAATTTAGAACTACTTTGGCAGCCACACTCATGAGCACTTTGGATTCAGAGACTGCTGCATTTTAAAAATTGCTGGTTTTGGAGGAACGTTTKGGAGCCCAGAGAGCTCTGACAGCTCCCCAATCACCTCAGTGCAGTTGTTTCTCTCTCTAATAGGGCAGGATTTGGACAGTGGCTCACTGTCCAAGACAACTTATTTTGATTCTAAAAGGCATGAGAGAGGAGGGGGTTCAGCAGATAGGACGGGTGGGGATCTGGAGAACATGATGTACAGGGAGGGACTGAGGGAACTGGGCTTGTCCAGCCTTAAAAAGCAAAAGCTGAGGGTGATTTTTGTGCTCTCTTCAGCTGCCTTTTGGTATGGCTGGAAGATGCAATGAGAGTTTTCCTGGAGGTGCACTAGGATGAACACAATGGACATAGGTAGGAGAGTCACAAGGTCACGTACTAAGAAAATTGCTGGGAGGACTGACAAGCCCTGGGCAAACCAGAGGATGGGAAATCTCCATCCCAGAGACATGAAAAACCTGGACAAGGTCCATAGCAACCTGTATAATTTGCCATACTTTGAGGGAAGAGCTKAACTAAATGACAGCTAGAGGTCYCTTCCAACCYGAATTTTCAATATTTCTGAGTTTTCTCATTTATTAATCTTTTACATTTTCTTCTGTGTTTGTAGCTTTCTGTGCTGTGCCCAGTCATTTTCTCTGAAACCTGCATGAGAAATAATTTTGCCTGGCCCAGATTTCAGGATCTSCTGAATTTTGGGATCCAGCAGAAGCTGTCAATATTTCACCTTTGCAAATGTCTCACTTTAAATCACAGCTTGCTTGTGTCATTGACATYCCAACTTCTAAGAACTTCTGTTGCGATACTAAAATGGTAAAAAAAAAAAAATCTGTTACACAGGGTGATAAGAAGAAAGGAGAGAATGCCACACACTAGTGGAAGATTCTGGAGCAGATTCAAATTTTCCAAAATGTGGCATAGGGATCTTGAGCCACCTCCCTCAGATTAGTGAAATCTGTAGTGTAATCCAGCAGAGTATCAAAAGCACTGAAATATAGAAGCAGGAGGAGCCTTGTTAGAGCAAAGGAAAAAATAAAATAGCAATATTTCATCTAGCCAAGCCAGGAGTGCCAGGCCTTTTTTGAAAAGAARCCACACAAGGTTCACTCACCTTTTCTGCTAGCATTTGTATGAAATTTGATCCTAGGCAAATGTTCCTGTTCCTTCTTCCACATTAACATTTCCAATAAAATCAATATGATGATATAGGAGCTTGAATTATTCCTACGCTTGCCAAGTACTTTGATATCTTTGGAAAAAAAAGGTCTGTGAAGGTTTTAGTCATTATTAATTAACATGATTATTGATTTTTGYAAAATACTGCCTGCTTGGAATAATGTAATGTCACTGTAAGTGGCACAATACTGCAGCATAAACCAGAGCATCATTGTGTTTTATGTTTATCTGTCTCTTATGTGAGACACAAACATACACAAACATGCAAGTGCTCTGTGACCCAGCCATCTGTCCTTCCTGCCCTGGCTTCAGGAGAATAAAGGCAGTATTCAGGAACCTCAGCTGGTTCCAGCAGGAATTTATAACCAATAAATAGTCCTCAATAACCAAGAGAAGAACTGGTGGGCCAAAGASATGAGTCAACAGTGGTGTGTTTGCTCAATCAGTGCCTAACAACTGCTCCGTGTGCTCACACAGTGCTTTATGAATAAATTACGTAATTTCCTAATAAGTTTGCACAACACACTTTGGTTTGGGATGTAAACCTGTGGTTTGTGTTGGCTGCATCCAGCCAGCCATTTCAGCATCTCTGCAGCACCACAAGCTCAGGAGCTCATGGAAGCAATGTCATTATCACAGCAATGTGCCCCCACAGCTCACAGAGAAATCCACCATCAGTGCTGGCTACTTGGGCTYCTTAGACAAGGAGCAGGCCCTGTTTGTGCAGTCCATGATCACCWGATGGCTGGAGAAGAGTAGAAAGAATTCAATAAACTTCACCCACACGCAGCGATAAAGAACCTTCCTAGAGCTGTCAGGCTGGGCCTTTATCCATCTGGGATCCAATTCTGCACCTCCTCAAGAGAGGACCCTCTGGCCTCTCAGGGTTTTTTTCTTAGAAATAAAATCCACTCTTTTCTTTTMAAATGGGTGAGCATCATACTGAGGAAGGTGGTGTATGCACTCTTCCATGAGGAATATTCAGAGCATTGAAGACAGGGGACAGCCAGCATCAGTCTCTGACTGAGGGCTGGGACAATCTAAGTGACTTTCATCCTGATTTTCAGCCTTTTTCTAGGATTATTCATGCACTACATCTGAAAATCATCTCTATGAACAGGAAAAAAGTTTATACTTCAGGATTCCTGAGTCTAAAGACGTTACTTTAATATTAACACTTGTACTTGCTCTCTTTCCACAAAATGTATCTGGAATACWTTTCAAGCAGAAGCTGGGGGAGACCCTCTCTTTGAGGATGTGGTGGCTTAGACCACGGGGTCTGCAGGGGCAATGCTGGCCCTGGTAACTCTGAACACAGGCAGAAAACGATGCCATKGTGTCCACCAGCAGCTTAATTATGAGGATGCCCTTGTGCCATGCTCAGATCCAGGACCTGTCCTATTTCCTCACAGAGAATGAACACTTAGCTCAGACTACAGGCTCACAGATCTATTTAAGGATGTGCTGTGTTTACCCCACRGTGTACCAAGGTCCCCTGGGAGATGTTCTGTTTCTGCTGCACTTCCTCCCCGATAAGGACTGACGTATTTTCTTTATTTCTCTTYAGTATTTACACCTGATGGTGAATAACAGGTATAGCAATGCTGGCACAKCTGTGGGCACAGACTGTCACCCACTCAAATGCAATCAGCATTTCAGGTAAAAAAGCCTTTGATGGCAGAAAGTGTTTTTTCTAGTGGATAGAAAGGTCCCTTCTAGCCAAACTAGTGTGAAAACCCTCACCAACTAAGTATAAACCTTCTGATCTCTCTACTCCTGTCTCTTAAGTTAGAAGCTTGGGCATGTTTCACCTCTGAAATTCTTGGAGCAAAATCTTCAGGCTCTGGTCTGCTGGGATTCCTGGAGGAAGGGTCTGCATCTCCAGAGAGCTCCCCTGGGCAAGACCCAGCCCAGGTGGAGCTCAGAGGCAGCAGAGGGATGATGAATATATCTCCAGAGCAGGGATGTCAGCGTGGAAAGGCCAAATCTCAAAATCACTAGGACTGCTGGATAAACAACATGGAGGATAATTAATGACCCTATTATAAAGACACAGCTATGGAAACAATTGCAAATTGACTTTTGGCAGACATTTTTGGCAGAACTGATCTGAAATACCAGAGAGGGCCTCACGGGACTGGGATCMGTTTGCTGCACACATTTGCCCGTTCATTCCTGGTGAAGCCGAGGGACAGAATGACAGAATGGGTGAGGTTTAACTACCCCATGGACAAATATTCCTCTCACATCTGCCAAGCACTCACTTGCTCTTCYTTGAAATCCCTTCTGCTGCAGTCCCTGCAGCCTCACACTCTGTGCCACATTTCCTTCCCACATTTCACAAGTTTTGTTTCATGGCTTGTTTGATTGGGTCTTTGACTGCTTAACCCTTGTTTAATCCAATTTTAAGAGCCTTGACATTTCAGGTGCTTCTTGGAATTTTTAGAATTTCAGATGAAGACCCATTAAAATACTCAGTTCCTTCAGTCTTTTCATGCTCAGAAGCCTCGGAATCCTGATGCAGTTTGTCTTGTAGATCCCAAGTGATTTGCTGTCTCATTAAAAACCAAAACAAAATACAAACAAACCAACAAAACAGGAAAAAAAAAAAAGAGAAAGGAAAATGATGCTTATGTGTCTAGGCAAGGAAATGACACACATCCACCTCCTTTCTCAAGCAAACAAACAGCTTCAGAGCGGTTGCTGGAGTCACATCTGCCCAAAGAGAGCTGAGTRCTGAGCTCCAGACTTGCTCACTCAGGACATCAGAGAGATGCTGTCCCTTGCTATAAGCAGCCAGCAGAGCTGAACCAGTGGCAGTCTGACTGCACAGAGACACAAATCTGTCTGTCACTTCCTTCTGCACAAGCCCATATTTTGAGTATCCATACACAAAAGCCACTGCAGCCATAGCAACACTTTCTAAACAAACTGCTCCTCAATGTAGTTTTTTATACATTTATGTAACCCCTTCTTAGGCAGGTGGGGGTGGGGTGGGGTGTGACTCTATAATTAGGATTTAAACACGCACATGTACATATTGGTAAATGCATAGAGATATGGAGAGAAGTTATCACATTCATGCAATGCAGAATAATGGTGATGCCCTCTGTAAATCAGAGTTCAGAGAAGATGCTCAGTGTCTCAAAGCACTGTTCATCATCCTGTTTTGGGGAGCCCTGCCTGGAGAAGTCCAGCTCAGCCACCAGCCTGGCAGCACACTAACCCAGCAGAAAACCAGGGAATCCTTTTCCTCAGTGTCAGAAAGCTGATCTGGCTGCTGGGAAAGCCCAGAGAGTGTAAGAGCAAGCTGGAAGGAGTGGACAAATGGAGGAAGAGACATTGCTCTCTCAGCATCTTTCTGTGAGATCAATCCAGTGCATCCACAGCCCCAGCTGTTCTCCTGCAAAAGGCTTTTTCTCTCTCCCTGGACCGTGGAAAGAGCCCAGGGAAACAAGTCTTCCTTGTCTTAGCCTTACTAAATATCCCTCGCATTGCTTACACCAGGATTTACGACAGCTTAACTAAACAGATCGTGGCACCAATTAAAGCAAATCTGTGGAATTTGGGACACATGAATTTCCACGGTTTAACCACATCACTTGGCTTCAATTTCTTCTCTGTTCTTGTCCTCTTTTGCAACATGTCCGAAGGAACGTTGTGTGGCCCTGCAGCTTGAGGGTTCTTCAAGCTGTTCCTGTTATTTGAAGACAACTTGTAAYGGGAGGATTTCAGAGGAACAGCTCAGAGAGAATATTAACACACTTCAGAGTGGAATTATGTGGCTGTGACAGCRAGAACAGCTTGGACATTTCACCCCAGGCCTCTCGAAATTTGGAAGATAAGAACACAATCCCCCCCAAGGCAAAATACTGTAATATTTCTTACTTGACACCCTGTAGTCATGAAAAATGCCTTTCGAAATTACTCAAATAACAGGAAAATAAACGTTAAATGTTCTTCAAACTTGTGTCTTCATTAAGATTACTATTTTGCAATTCTAGATATACACTGTGAATAATTTCATCTGATTATTTAAACACCAACTCTTTTAGTACCGTAAATCCACCTCAGAAATGTAAAAAATTGGATTAATTCATTCAAAATCTCACTTGCAAGTCTATAGAATGACTTCATTCATTTTCATATTACGGAAAAAATAATTGGGGAAGACTGTTGGTTCAACTGGAACCAAAGTTTGGTGTGAATTCATCACATC
>NW_026624137.1:91641-101971 GCF_030028575.1 Malurus melanocephalus
GAAGAGAAGAGAAGAGAAGAGAAGAGAAGAGAAGAGAAGAGAAGAGAAGAGAAGAGAAGAGAAGAGAAGAGAAGAGAAGAGAAGAGAAGAGAAGAATATTTTAGGATGGACTTTGCAACTCTTTTCCCTGATATTATGAATTCGAAATTTGTGATTAAGCTGGTAGGAAATCTGAGCAAATGAAAGAAGGGTTTTTGTTGAAACACACAGGGAAGAGCTATGTAGTCACAGAACAGACGCAATATTCTCAATTTTCTCACTGAGCCTTGTTTCTTACAGTGTCAGGGGCTTCAGGACTGATCTCTAGAAAGCACTGCTATGAAATTATGGATTCTGTGTCTGGTTGGAAAAGTTTCTTCAGTTCCTGGGAAAAGCATAGAGACAGAAGTGGGTATGGTGCTAGAACCAGGCTGCACTCATGTACATATAATTTCTGTAATCTGTAATTGATTCAAGACTATCCATGCTGTAGACCAGGCATTTAAAATCAGCAATTGGTCTGGTTCATTGAATGTTGTAATCCTCCCAGTAAATTCAGGCAAATGAGCTAAGACTCTGCATATTTTTTGAGATGCAGTAAAAGAAGAGGGTAAAAATAACAGCAAAACCAGCTCAGAAGAGACAACTGTCTTGCAGAGTACTGGGAATGGCAGACTGCTGGCGTGGCTGCCTGAGGAATGATGGCAAAGCATCTGTTTATGCCCTTGGCTGAACCACCATCTCACGGACAGTTGAGTTGGAGAAGAGGAGCAAAGGGTAATTATGTTTTAATCCTCATGCCAGTGGGTGAGAAAGGAAAGAACCTCTCTCAACCCACCCTGATCCAGCTCTTTGGATGCTTGTGACACAAGACCAGCAGATGTTGGCATGTGGATCACAGGACAAGAGGGTCAGAGAGCTCCCACCATTGTGGCTCCGTGGCTAAGCTGGCATTTCTCTTGTACCACTGACATTTCCCTCACACCACTGACATTTCCCTTGCAGCACCAAATCTGAGGATCATTCTCCGTCTGTGGAGCCACCTTGGATGCTTTTTCCTACATTAAAGGCTCTGCTTTGGTTCTTTTCTCTTTCCAGTACTCAGGGGTGCTGACAAGAGATTTTCTAACTGTAATTTGCCCCATTGGGGGAGTATGGAAAACAAGATGCTGTAACAYACACAAAAAATACACCATCAGGGTCAACTGAGGGCTGAGGAAAATTGCACTGCTGTCTTCCACAAGGCTCCAGCCTGGAAAGCAGCAGCTTGAAGCTGGCTGTGGCTGGGAAGGGCCCCTGCAGCAGAGCTGTTGGGATGTGCTGATCCAGAGGCACTGACTGCAAGCATTTGCTTTTGGATGTCACTGACTCCCAAGCCTCTCCCTGGGACTCTCAGGAAGGTGCTTTGTGCTGCACAGCCCTTCATGCAGATGTTGTCAAATGAATTCACAGCCCTTACTCAATTTGCAAGGAGCTCCCATTAACCGGAGCTAAATTTAGCCCAGCACTTCTGTGTTGAAAGAGGCTGTATGGAAATGCAAAACGAATWCATTAAAAATTAAACAAGGCAAAGATCTAAAATACTAAACCTAGCACAATATATTCACTTCAGTCTCCCCTGTATTCTCAATATTTTTGCCAGCCAGCCTTTCCATATAAATTTATTTAAACATGGAAGCCTTGGTTGTCATAATTTCAAAAGAGAGGACCCAATCTTTTTTCCAATTATAGCTAATGAACTGATCTGACTGCCTGTAGGGAGAACAGCATCCAGGTGTTAGCAATAAACACAAAAATCTGAAGTGTTCTAGTCACCTTATCCTGCAAGGTTCCACTCAGAAACAGCATCTATAAATAGATTGTAGGAAAAAGCAACTGGTGAATAAACTGACAGGCTAGTGGTGTGGTTAAGKGTTTTATAAAATTTAATGGCTCACTAGATTTACTTTGAAAAAGGGTTTTAGTTAACAAAGTAACTTTACTTGACGTGTTCCTATCCATATATAACTCATATTTCCTGACACATTCATACCCTGGTAAGTCATGTCTGTATTCAYGCTAATAATAAATTTATGCCTTTTTATACAATATTCAAACATGGAAAATTAATATAAAGTGTGATTGGACTTATCAACAAGAGCTTTTTTGTAAAAAAATGAAATACTGGTGCATCTCAAGTTTATATTTTGCTCTATAATGTTTTAATAATTTACATGAACTGTGTGCTTTGATGCCTGAATTGAACAGCCTTTTCCTGCAACTGTTTCCTTTAGTGCAAAATGCGTGTGGCATAATTCTSACTGCTAATTGCAACCTTATGATAATATTCTGCAGAGCCCTGCTGACCTATTTACAATAGCATGAGAAGCCGGGGCCAGCTGCTAATAGATGTGTGCTAAGCCTTTTCTCTTTGGTGGGGCTTTCTAGCACAGATAGAAATGAACCAAATCTAAAYCTTAAAAAGCAAGTCTTTGGGCACTTGGGAAGAGTTTTGGATGCAGACCCAGACTCTGAATTGCCAGGCCAGACCCAGATGCTGCAGCAGAAGTTCCCTGCTTTTGCCACTGGTTTGTTTTGCTCTCAMAAGTGTGACCTCAGCGATGGAGCAATAGAAACCATTAAATAAAACACATGCTGCCCTCTTCCAGCTGGAGCTGTGATAGCGTCCTGAGCGCAGGATGGGTTGGCTCTGTTCCCTCTTCTGCCCTCTCTTGATTTTGCTGTAAATTGTCCARCCTCATATTTATGGTGTTACCGACCCGGAGCTGGGAGCAGCCGCCTTTCCCCAGCCAGCTCCTGGCTGTCAGCTCCAGCCTCAGAGCTTTAAACAGTTTTCTCTTTGCAAAAACAGCTACATTGTGATCMCTTTAGTTGTATTTTAGTTTTACCACTTGCAATACAGACAAAACGAGGCTAAAAGCCAGCCTTCTTATGAGCTGCATGCTGCAAAGAGCATCTGGAAACACGGCTCTGGGATGTGGTTGAATAGGGCTTTAACACAGTCCATGTGCTGCAGGCACTGCTGTAAAATCATTGTGGTGTGGTACACGCTGTGTTTTTAGCTGTGAGGGGAAGGGGTAGACAAGGTGAGAGCACACACGGTGTTCGTAGCAAAGGTGGGAGAGAAGGACTTATTCCCACAGAGTTTTAGAGGCACATGGGGTCTCCTTCTCGGGRTTGTCCTGTGCAGGACAGGAGCTGGACWYGATGATCCTTGTGGCTCCCTTTTATCTCGGGGTATTGAATGATTCTATGGTTCTGTGGCAGCCTGCCTGGCTGCTCTGGGCTCACCTGCATCCCAACRTGATGGAGTCACTGCAGCTTCACCAGCTGCCATCTGTCACCTGTCCTAGCCTTGGGACACACATTCTAGGTCACCCCCCTATGTTTGAGGCAGCACATTCCCACCTCCCAGGGGTGTAAGCGGGCACAGCAGGGGTTTGGAAGTACAGGGGGCAGTTTACTTCAGATTCATAAATTGTCACCTGTTTTATTTGACAGCAAAATCCTTGCCTGTTGTCTGTACCACAGCCACGGTGCTTTACTGCAGAGATGACACTACCTGTGAAGAAAGGCAGTGACTGTCCTACACACATATGCAAAACTCAAAAAAATTCTTTTTGCCATTTAATTCCATGTCTTTATTTTCTTCAAGGATCACAGAATCACRGAGTGAGTCAGGTAGGAAGAGACCACARTGGGTCATCTGKTCCAACCTCCCTGCTCAGGCAAGGCCATGCCAGAGCAGATGGCAGGATTGCTTCCAGATGGTTCTGGGATATCTCAAGTGAGGGAGACCCTACAGCCTCTCTGGACAATCTGTTTCTGTGCAWGGTCATTGCACAGGAAARAAGTTCTTCCTCATGTCCTGGTGCCCAGRATTGTCYCTGCCCAGGTGCAGGACCTGYAGTTGCATTYGTTGAATTTCAKCAGGTTCTTCTCWGYCCATCTCTCCAACCAGCTGAGRTCTTTCTGGAGGGCTGCWYGCCCCTCTGAGGTGTTGGCCACTCCTTCCAGCATGGGAGGATGGCAGTATTTTTCATTCATACTGCAGTGCTGCATTTTAAGCAATGAAACATCACCTTTACTAATACTTCAYTTCTTTTCACAGGRTTAGGGATATGGAGACATCCATCAGGGATGTCGTGTCTTCTTTTAGGGGCGTATAACTAAACCAACTTTAATTGTGCTTCCCACTGTGCAAGGCATGGTGGTGATGTTTTTCCAAAGTGCAGTGATGACCACAGGTGCACCATGCTTACAGCCCCTACAGAGCTCACTTGGAGAATGAAAAAGTAAGATCCTCGTAATTAAGGAGCTATGAAGATGCTGATTACCATGATTTGGCGTTCTTTCCCATGCAGCTTGAAGTGGGGACTTGAGTTTTAAAAATATTTTTATGCTAATGCTTTATTTGATTTTTTCTTTTTCTTCTTTTTTTTTTTTCTTTCTGGGAGATTTGCTAAGTTTCAAATGTAATGACTTCAAGTTGAAGCACAGCGCTTCTAATGGAGCATCTGACCTTCCCACAACCTCCCTGAACAGCACCAATGAAATTTCCAGGAGAGCTAATTAATGCACTGGTACAGCACCAGGCGGGYGTACCTCTAGCAGCTTAACTCTCAGCCGAGAGGATGAAATCCWCCCGCCCTCCCCACACCCACATCTCACTAACAATGATGGATTTGGGACCTAATCAGGCATTAAAACAGAGGATTAGTGAGCTGCAGACCGCAGCTATCGCAGCTCGGTGTACGGGGCGTGCAGGGGACTGGCAAAAATTACCAAGCATGCTCCCAGTGAATTAATGCCTGTGCACCTGAAAAACCTCTGTGGGCAGCAGAGACTGCTGCACTTAATATAGAAATGTGATGGTTTTGAAAGATCAGCAGAAAAAGCCACCCAGAACAGGAGATTCATGGGAAATTTTAATAGAGGAGCAGGTACAGCATGAAGCTCACACAAATACAAGTGTGGTAGCCCACCCCACTGCTTTACATTTAAACCATCTCTTTTTGAAGATGTGGGATATGCAGCAGGTTCAGGGAGTGCAGGGCCTGCTTTCACCTCTGTCCAGGATAAGTAGCACAAGGAAAATACGTGCTCCTAGTTTATCTGCTTTGACTACACACATGACAGGGAGAAATTGAAGTACAAAAACAACACAGCATTAAGAGAAGCAGGAGTTGGAGATTTCAGAGCTAAAAGAAATGTATAACTGAAGTGCTGAATTCCCTCCACCTCTGTCTCCTGTCAAGGCCTTCCTGCAGGATGTRTGTGCAGGAGCTCGGTGGCTCTGGAAGAAGACACTGCTGTCAGGCCRTGCCACCTCTCCAGAGCCTCTAGAAGCCAGTCTGGCACCTTGGATAGCTGCCAGCCCTGCCAAACGAGGGAAAACAAATCCCACCCTTTGTTGTACACAAGCRTGGCAGTGATTGCTGCATGGCTTTGGGGCAAAGCCATCCATCCTGGATTAGGCAGATCTGATCATTGTTGGTATTTTCATGTGTGGATTATTTCTCCCGCAGCTCATAGCTGCTGTGGAATTGCTTTTAGAGGTGTGCCAGCACTCCTGGGCAGTCTGGTGATATTTATCCCTGCAGATCTGAGCCCAGGGCTGTAATTCCTTCAGAAGCTTTGCCCCCATGCCAAGCAAGCTGTATAGAACAGCAGCACTCACTGTGTTGGGAACAGGAGTGAGGACACAGGGTRCTGGTGCCAGCTGTGGTGGAGAGGAGGTAAAAAAGGCATCTCACAGTAGGGCCTTGAAGGGATCTTCTGTGGRATCCAAGAGGAGCACCCTGGAGCCACATCAAAGCACTGCCATTCCCCCAGGTCCTCCACCGTGGTGACAGAGCCCTGTGAGCAGCTGCTGCTGTGCTGTGCTCTCACTGTAGATGTGTGTCTGCTGTGCAGTGTAACAGGACTTCGAGAGGATCCCCTTTATTCTCTGAAATCTGCTGCTGCCCACTGTGCTCATACTGAGAGCAGTCATGACATCTTCYGTTTCCACCAGCAAATTATTCTGCTGCTTCTTCGTCCCTCTCATGTCCCTCTCCTTGAATAAAAAGCACCATCACTTCCATCAGGGGCCCAAGTCTCAGCTCTCTGAGTTTGCAGGAGGCTGAAGGCAGAAGAGAGAACAGTTGGCAAATGGATAGTAAGAAAAAGATCTGATAAAATAATCGAGGGGTTCAGCAAGYGGGACTGACAACAGAAGGGAAAGCAGCTGAAGAGAGGGAAGGATTTCAAACTAGAAGTGTCAGTGGATGATGAAGTGGTGGCAGAGTGGAAGGCAGGCGAATGCTGGCAAATGGGAAGGTGCCTGTGGCACTTGGCCCTTTTCATATAGGCACAAAACCCACTTCAGGATCTTGTGGGAGCTCTGAGTGGTTTGAGAGTCTTCTTTGAGCCCATGTGCTCTGTGAATTGCTGGAGGATCTCACAGCAGTGCAGCCCACACAGGGATTTGGARGATGATGTTTCCGTGAAGTGCCAGAGTGGAACTGTGTTTCACTGCCTTTCCCCAGAAAGCACCCAGTGTGTGCTCCCCAAAATCACTCTGAGAACCAGACTGTCAAAGCAAAYGTGAGCTTTGCTTTGGAGCCCCACTGCTGGGCAAACAAAAGCACTGAAGGCMGCCACCGAACCCAGGGCACTGATGCTTTTTGCAAATCTCACTTTTTTTAGAGGTGGATTACAGCTCCCTTATCTTCCACACCTGAGACAAGAAGAGAGGGACCCAAGGTACCCCTTACACCTCCTGGCACAGGATGTCCCTTTCTTTGTGGGCAGATCCTTCCACACTGACAGCCCATCAGYGAAGGGGTCCCGTGGGATGGATTTTCTGTCGTCAGCACCTAAGGCAGGTGGTCCAATACCTTCATGCCATGGAAATCTGTAGAAGGGATTAATTGCTTCTCCTGCTCAGAACTGACAGATGTGTTGTGTGCATGAAAGAGAGACAAGGGAGAGCTGCCATCTGCTGTTGGAAAAATCCTGGTTCGTCTCTTAGCCCAGGCACTGCTGAGAGCTGCAGGTGCCTCATTCGTGCCCGTGACTCCCATCATGCTGGTTTGGCACACAGAGCAAAATTCCACAGGGGAAACAGGAATCAGCACCCGCCGTGCGCTGGGGAGGAGCAAAGTTTGCCCTGGAGATCTGCTGCTCCCACCTCTAACTCGGGAAAAAGGTGATGGATCCAGTGACCTTTTGAACCAGCTACACCAGCAGCAAAGAGGGAAGAAGGTTTGACAAACCCACGGTGCCTCCAGGAGAGACTTTGGTGGAAAAATCAACCACATCTCCAAAAGTACGACATAGATAGTCCATTAGATCAGTATTTAGACCTGATATCTGCAGTGGGTTTTCAAAAAGCTGAGCATTCTGTATTACAATGGAAATGAAAGATTTGCTGATGTCCTACACTTCTAAAATCTGGATGCTTAAAGTGAAAAAAAATATTAATCACTGACTGAAAAGACAGCTCATTTATTGAAATGTCATTTCTATAATTAAAAATTATTTGCTTTTGAAAAGATGTTTGCTTCTATTTTCTAAAKGACATTTTATGTCCGCTTAGCTAAATGCAGCTGTATTGTGTTTTACAAGAAAAGACATCCAAGTATTTACCATAAATTAAAGAAAATATTTCATTTCTTCAAAAAGCACGTTAATCTTGTTTAAAACTTCAATTAAAAAAAAAAACCTCAGACAAACCAACCTGAAAATTCTGCATACAAAAGTATTGCTTTCTAATTTTTTTCCAAGAGAAAAAAAATGAATGAAGAAAAAAGCAATCCATATCATCCTGGTCATTTACAGGGGAACCACACAATTCAATAAYCCAGGACAGATCTTTCACAAGCAAATACAAATTCATAATACAGCAGCATGGTGCTGATTTGACCTGAAAGTAAACACTTTTCAGTTCTTACATTGAATTTTTTCACTGCAAATTGATATTTTTCTAAAGGATAAAAAGAAGAAGATAATCATGCTRGGRTATGTGTACTAAACTCRAATGATTTTCCAGTAGGAATGCTGAGAGAAGCAGCAATTGTAGTTAAAGATGAGTGTTTGGTCAATTCAGTTGATTGCCTTGGTGAATTTTTGAGTAATGATATTCTGCTCTAGTAGATGCATACATGTGTGTCTAAATATAGCCTTATAGTCCATGTCAGAAACTTTTGACTTATTTGCCTTTTAAATTATGAGTTATTTTTAAAAAAATAGAAAAAAAAACTCCAAAAAACAACCAAAACCCCACAGTGATAGTTCAAAAAGAAAATATTGATTTAATGCAGTAATTCTGCACAAGGCCTGGTCTGGAAAAATTGGAAAATTCTTTTTTCCCCCAATCAGACAACAGGAATTTTATCCCACTATATTTCAGAGYGGAAAATTCTTAATCCAACACTTTTGATACTTCTAACTTAAACCAGTGTCATTTAAAACAGGAGCTGGTGATCCCAGCAGCAGTTGTCACACGCTCAGCTGAGTCCTGAGGAGTGAATTCAGATGGGGGCAGGTGAAATYTGCTTTGCAGGGTGGCTGCACTTCACACCGGTACCTTCTGAAGCGGAAACCTTCCAAAACCACAGCAGTGCAGGTTTTTCTCCTGATTCTGTGGGGTTTCAACAGCGTTTGCAGCCGATGGTTCCTCTGCAGGGACCCAGGGTTAGCAACTGCTGTTCCCAAGGTGARATATGAGGTGTGCTGGGGAGACACAAACAACAGCATGATGTGCCAGCCCTTAAGAGAGTTTCTGGTGTTACTCCGGGAAAAAGGAGCCAGAATTTCCCTCTGCTCCCACACTCTGTTCTCTAAGGTCTGTGGCAGCTTCTGGAGCTCCCCAGCTCTCCCTGCTCTGCTGCAGAGACACCTCAAACCCGGCAGGGTTTGCAAAACCCACRCACACCTTCCCCTCCTGAGGAGCACCTCAGCCTTTGTGCCGTCTGTTTGTGGCCTTTTCCTTCGAGAAGACAAAGGTGAAATTATAAACCCGAGCAAAACAACCTCAGTCACTGCAAAAAAATGCTGATGTCCCTTCAAAACTGAAGAGAGAGCTGGAAGGCAGAGGTCCCCACGGCACGAACTGGCTGCAGCGTGGGACGGTGACGCCATCCCCGCCGGTGTCAGACGCTTTGGGGCTGAATCACAGTCTCGCCCAGCCGGTCGGATATCCTGAGAGCTGCAGGCTGCCACGGGATGGCCAYGGAGAGTAGGAAACCGCCCCAAAGCAGAGAGAAAACAAATTAAAAAAAAAACCTTTCAGACAGTTGCCAGCAAAGTTTCTTTGGCTCTGTGTCTGGGCAGCGCTCCCAAATGCAGCTTCTCGCCCTGGGATAAAGCACTGGGGCCTGGAATGAGAGTCAGATGYGTGGGAGGAGTGCGTGTGTCTGTGTCTGGGCTGGAAAACACATGTACTCTAGYGCCTAGAAAAAGCTTTTTACTTTGGGCCTTGATCCAGAAAACCTCTTTCCTTGCTTTTACTACTGCCCCCTGATCTTTGGGACTACCCAGATGTTTAACCCAGCCTGAGGACAGGGAGCTAAGGAGTTTTTTCTTCATCGTTCCCTCTGGCCCCCTGAACTAGGTGCAGTCAGCCTTGGGCATGTTCCTCGAGTTCCTCGAGAGGTGGGATTGGGATGGGATGGGATGGGATGGGATGGGATGGGATGGGATGGGATGGGATGGGATGGGATGGGATGGGATGGTCACCAAGGCTGTGGAATGACTGTCTGCAGCACTGGACCCACAGCTTCTGGCTTTACCTGTTGTGAGTGAATCAAGACTCAGCAGAGAGCGGGGGGCCTTGGAGGCCAAAAGAAGAGACAGAGTAAGAGGATTGTTCCTAACTCGWTCCTACTACTTTATCCTGAGGTTATATTAGTGGGTGGATTGACTGCCACTTTTTAAAAATCCATAACCTGGAACTTTGTAACTATGTGGAAACTTCAGCTAGTCTCCAATGATAAGAAAAAGCAGCCATCACCATCAAACCGTGTGTCCTTAGCCTGCCAGGCTGCAGGAAAAAGCTGAGGCGGGGGGAAGGGAATACTTTCCTTTTTCACATCACAGTTTGAACCCCAACCTCTGTAACCCAGGGGATGCGGGTGCGGACCAGCGGCACGGCCGAGGCCGGGGGGAGACGATGGAGAGGCGCTGGTGAAAGCAGAGAGAAGGGGGATAGATAGCGGAGCTGAGGATGAGCTGAGGCTCCCTGCCCTCGCTGGGGCGGAGGGACCGGGGGCTCGGGCGGTGCCGGCCCCGCCCCGCACACCTCGGCCCGCCCCTGGCGACCTGCGGCGGCCCGGGACGGACGGGACCGGCGGTGAGGCTGTCCCCT